>NC_055674.1:20780136-21002636 GCF_017976325.1 Chelmon rostratus | reverse complement strand
GCAGAATTTAAGGCAAAGTAAATAAAGGACAGAAGAGAGGAAATGGGCGAAGTCATGTGGGTGAGAGATTAAGGAGTGTAGGCAAGAGAGAAGGAGAGAGAGAGAGAGCACAAAGTGAAAATGCAGACTGCAGCAACGGGAGACAGAAGGAAAAAGAAACTCATGCCAGACAGTAACAGTGAAGGAGAGAGGAAAGAAAAAGGCATACGAGAGAGAAGAGGAAGAAAATGATTGACTGCAGTCACACGTCAGCAAACTACCCACACAGCTGCAACACAAGGTCTGCTGCACAAAACCAGTGAGGCCATGTTTGTGACTGTTTGAGGACGGACATCAGGTGGAGGTTTCTCTCAGCATCATCAACACAAGCAAAATATCGGTCTGCAGTTTGGTTCTCCTGAATGCACCACAGCTGATTCCAGCAAGACTCCAAATCCAGCTGGGAGGAAGGAATGGAGTCTAACACACACACACAGGCACACACACACACACACACACACACAAACACACACACACACACACACACACACACACAGTGTTGTGGTGGACTGTAACTCATGTTAGGGAGTGGTGAGAGTGTGAGAGAAACCAGAGCAGAGAGGAGTCGTTTAGAGAGAGGTTAACTCTTCATGTTCCATCCACACTGACCACAGAGTGAAATTACAGGGCTTCTGATATAAATAGTGTGTGTGCATGTGTGTGTGCACACATATATGATACAGACCATCCCATTTTACTTATTTGAGTAGTCTAGTTCATGTAAAAAAAGAAGAAGAAAAAGACAGAAAGAAAGAAAAATAATCTAATGCATTTGTAATTTTTATTCCATCCAAGCAGAGTCAGCAGCTGACGCCATGTTTGCTGTGTACGGTTAGCATGTTCATGGCTGTCGTTCTTGTCTCCTGAGAGGTGAGTGTAAAAGGCCTGTTTACCTGTTTATAACACACAGTTTAATAGTTCACACACACACAGCATCCATGTCACTCTGCTCTGTAGTAATCCAACCAGCTGACTCAGTAAATACTGCAGCCGCCTGAGCTCTCCACTGCAGAGCAGCATCAGAAAACATTCAGAAACTGAACTCACTGTTCACTAAAACACTGTTCACTGAGTGTGTTAGCTTGAGACAAGCAGCTAAAACACTGAAAAACATTCATGCAAAAGCTGCTCCTGAAGCAAAGACTTTAGTGATAATGAGAACACAGATAAAACAGAGGAAATATAGTGCAGGAGAAGAAGGAAGCCTGAAGAAAAAGAAAAAGAAAAGAAGAAAAAAAGAAGCAAACATATAAAGAACACAAAGCAAAAAGAATATCTATACACACCAAACACATAAACACGCAATAACACCAGTGAAAGAAAACCAAAAAAAAAACAACCTGGAATAAGTAACCAACAGACTTTGGAAGATAATGATTTCATGAATTCCATCAATGTAAACATATAAATGTAAAAATAATTTTTTGGCCAAGTTAAATATGAGTGAATGTCTGATGACAGAAGCAGCTCGTCCTCACCAAAAAAAGTGGCTGCATTTATGTACAGCAGTTATTGTGACCCATATTCACCTGGTCTGTTAGGTGGCAAGCTCTGTCAGTATAAAGAGCAAGAAAGGTGGGGTGGATGTTGGTGGCCTGTTTGAGACTGAAAGTCAATGTTGACCTATTTAAAGTTACATAACATATGAAACAGTAGCATTTTTAAACCAAACCATGATGTCTCCCGAAACCTAACCAAGTAGTTTTGGTGCCTAAAGCCAAATGCGACTGCTTCACAATGTTAACCATTTGATAATGAAGGTCCGGTACGGCTAACGTTGGTTCTCTCATATATGTTGTTTTGGGATCACTGGGATCGACCTGTTCAGTCATTTAGTGCCGTTTCTTTGGTTGTTTCATGAGGACATGTTGGATAAAATGTAAGTTTAAGAGTTTATTTGTCTATTTGTCTGTCTCTGGCATAATTGTGAAGTTATTCTTCAGTGACAATACATTTCTTCCTGTTTCAGATCTTTTGTTCCTGCTGGCCTGATCACAGTGGAGAAATAGGAGAGAAGCAGGAGGGGAAAGGTAGCTGGTGATGGCATAACGCTAGAGGAAAAGAAGGAGGGAAAGCAGAAAGTTGAGGCAGAAAGACAGCAGAGAGAAAAAGACATTGGGAAAAGGACAGTGAGGGGTGGAGAAAGAAAATGATGTCGCAGAGAAAAGGAAAAAAAACAGATCAAAAAAGGAAGGAAGGAAAGGAAAAAAGTGGATAAAACCAAAGAAAAGATAAAAAGAGACAGTGAAAGGAAAGAAGAGGTAAAGAGAGGAGCCATAAAAAACAGTGAGGACCTGGGAGGGAAGTCAGACATTTGAGGAGGAGAGAAAAGACAGAGGGAGGAGACAGACAGAGTGGAGGAAGTGCAGAGAAATCAGTAAAAAGCAGAAGAAACACACCTAATACATTCAATCCACCAATATGTTGTGCAGCTCCTCTAAAAATGACTTAATAGGAAGGTAAATGTTTTAACTGCGTGGGCTGAAACGCATCTCAGAACATCTGGCTGTGATGTCATAACTGTGGGACCACGCTGACGCATCATCTGGAGAACAAAAGACAGTCGAATGAATCGATGGTCGACCGAACGACCGAATTCTCGTCTGTTCAAACTGCATGTGAACCTTTTCATCTGCTGGTCACACACACACACACACACACACACACACACACACACGTACATACAGTAGACTCTGCAGGCAGTGGTCAAAGGCGCTGTAAAACATTGACCTCAATGGAAAAGAATGCAAACCCTCTCTCTCTTTCTCCGTCTCCTCCCCTCGTGTGTCAGACATATTGGTTAGATTAAACTGCCACGGAGAGAGAGACAGAGAGAGAGAGAGACAGAGAGAGAGAGAGACAGAGAGAGAGAGAGAGAGAGAGAGAATATTCTTTTCCCCACATTTGACCCAGACACTCTGTTTTTCCTGTCATCTCTCATGTTACTTTTCTTTCCTTTCTCAGTTCAGCTAAGAAAGCTGAATTACCATAACCAAGAGAACACCTTTACCTTCACAGCACTGGTCTAAAAGCAAACTTTACCCACTGTGAATAAAAATTCTTCACAAAGTCGGGTTGTACCATTCAAACTCGAGGAATGTCCCAGCAAGTAAATATTTTAGTAATGTGTAAATTTGTTTGGATGTGAGAAATTAGGTCCAGTAACAAAAAATAAAGAGTTATTCATTTTGCCCCATGGATGCAAGAGAGGGAGCAGCAAGCAGTGGAATGAATGGGTGTCAGCCATGGCCATCACCAGCTGTAGCAATACTGCTAGCATGGCTAGCAAACTTTTGTACAGAAAATCATGGAGCCCAGAGGATGAATCCTCTTCATCACGTGCATCATCGAGTCTGTTTAGTGCTAATTAGTGAATGTTAGCATGTCAATGTGCTAAGCTATGATGGTAAACATTGTACTTAAATCTTACACACTGGACCTTTAACTCCAGCATGGTGGCATTAGCATTCAACTCAAAGAGCTTCAAGCATGGCTTTTTTCTCATCAAGTGAAAACCACGTATCTCCAGATTTGGTGAGTCTGAGTTTTAATGTTTGTGATTAAGTGAAGGATGATGTGTTCTTTTATGGCTCACAGCAAAACACTGACAGGGAACATTTTACTGCACAATGAGTACTTTTACTTTTTATACTTTAAGTATATTTGCTGATAATACTTACTTTTACCTAAGTAAGGTTTTGAATGCTGGACTTTTATTTGTACAGTATTGCCACTTTTACTGAAGTAAAAACTTCAGTGATGGATTGGATACTTGTCCCCCCACTGTGCAGCACAGATCTGGAGGCAAACGTCTGCTTGCTCACTATGACTCATGGACTCGCTGTTCTGACGCTTCTGCACTGATACCTTGGCAAGAGGAAAAAACTGAACCCAAAACTAGCACATTTTTTAAAGACGTGTTCTCAATCCTTACGGATTTCTATTAAAATGTGTCACTGCAACAAAGTATTTTGTGTTTCAAGCAGTTAGCAACCTGCAATTTCTTGAATAGGCCCGAACAAGACAGTGGAGAGAGTTTGTATTCATCAGTGTTAAGTTTCCAAAGCCAAAAGCTTTGCCCTGCTAAGCTCCTGCAAGTCAAACCTCAGACTGACTTATCTGAGGAAATGAACAAAGGAAAGAGGAAATGATAAAATGTGACACTGTTGATCAAGCACAGTTGGGTCGTTTTTCAAGCAGCAAGACAACTTGACCACTTCAGTTGTCAGACTGTGAATGTTGTCTTACCAGCGGGACCCCACCAATTTTAAATTTGTTGCCACCATGGCTGAGTTTTGTTATCTGCTAGTCTCTAGAGACTGGCTACAAGAAAACTTAAACTGTATTCCATCAAAGGGAAGAAGGAGGTCGGCACTACATGATTGTTCCTGTTAGCGATGCTAGCAGCTTAGCTCCAGGGATGACGCTGTCTGTCTGTCCATTGGTCAGTTTGTACAGATGGTGTTTAAATGAGATATGAAATGTTTCTGTGAGTGTGTGTGGATGACACATTATGGATTCTCATTTCACCTTCTTCTTTCAGCTCAGGTTTCTTTTATGGACACCACTTTTAAATGTTTTAATATTGTTTCTAAGAAATCATGCTTCATCCATCACTTTGATATGGCACACAGCTGTAGATACCACACCACGCATGAGGCTGGGCAGCCATTGCTTTAGCGAAGAGGCACAAGAGTTGTAGCAAATTCAAAGTGTGTCATTGTTGCAGTTGAGAACAAAACGTGCTGCTAAAGTTGCTGAATTCATCCAGAATTGAAAAGTAAATTGATTTAAGCTGCAGATTGTTAAATCAGTTCTCTCAACAGTGTGATCATTAGCGGCGCACATGACAGAATTTTAAGCTTGGTGTGATTCTGGCTGATTGTTAATCCTTTGCACTTATGATTCGAGCAGGAGAGCTTGCTAGTTTCAGACCGTCACAGTAATGACCAGCACCCACATTTTATAAGTAACAAATGTACTTACACCCATTGGTGTGGTGTGTTTAGGTGCATCGTTGGCACATTGCTAACAGCACAAAGTGTTTGCGGCATTGAACAAAAAAAAAAAAACTTAGTCTAAAGTATTTTCCTACTGTTTCACCTGCTTCGCCTCAGGGAGCGTTGGTGGATTCCTGCTGCTCCCACTCATGGTCTGCTCTCACTTCTTGCAGGAGGAGACCCGTTTCATCATCAGAAATCTGTTCCCTTCTCCAACTTGCCAAATCCACCATTTAAGCAGCAATTACACTGCCTTTTAAAGGGAAAAGGAGGACACACTCTGATTGGCTTAATTAAAGTTACACCCAGAGTAAAACTACGATTAATTAAGAGAGTAAATATCTGCACCCTGTGCCATGCTTTGCACCCAGACAAGTGGAGTTGGACACACTCCAAATGCACTTGCACCATGCATTTTAGACCACATGCCATAAATTGTTTAAATAGGACAGCTAGTCTGGTTTGCATGTGCATCTCGGTGGTGATTTGGAAAATCATCGTCCCACTAAGTGGGGGGGTTACAGGAGGATGTGTTTGGGAGAGCACGTTTGCATGATTGACAGCTGTCTCGGCCTATCATGGCCAGTCACAGTTGTTGCTGCCTGCTTGTCTCTCCTCAGTGCCACACAGGTGTCATCCCTTCACCTAAATTAGGATTTCCTAACCAAATACCAAAGTATAATTTCCAAAGACAACCAAAAACACCAAGCTTTCGAGTGACGTCGGCTATGGGTGCCGCAGCCCTGTTTTTGTAGTAAAAATCATGCTCATTTAAAAGTGTGTAAATGTATGTGATTTTTTTGTCTACTTTGTTACCGATCACTTTTCAAAGCATGTTAAGCTACCGCTCTCTCTTTCTCTCTCTCTCTCACACACACACACACACACACACACTCACGACTACAAAAGGGCATCACAACACACATTGCATGAGATTTTTTTCCTCTTCTTTCTTTGTATCATATCAAAAAAAACCTTTATTGGTACAAGCGTTAAGTAGCCTGTGTCTAAATAAACGCTTCAGAAAATGACTCTGCCTCCTCCCCCTCCATCTTATACTCTTTCTCTCCGTGTGGTTGTCTCTCAGCCAGTCTCGGGGTTTGTCTTCAGGTTTTGCAACGTCACCCTGCCACGTCGAGGATGGGCTGTCTGCCTCTTTCCCTCTCTCTCTCCTTCACACACACACACACACACACACACACACACACACACACACACACAAGATCGAGGTCAAGAGAGGTAATGAAACAGAGATGAGAGCTGTTTCTAAGTGAGGCTGCGAGAGAAGAAGAATCGACTGAAATAAGAAAGCACGGAGGAAAAATTCCTTCGCCTGTCAGACATCACAGGGACCTGAAGGCATGTTATCATTATAAACATTAAAGCAAACCACAAACGTACACCACTTTAATCTGTGGAAGACAGATGAGTGAGGGAGAAAAGACAGGCAGAGCAGGGGGGGCAGAGAAAATGTAAAGGTAGCAGATGCAAACACAGAGAAGGAGCAGAGAGATGAGGGCTTGAAATAGACAGAGCGACATAGAGAGGAGTTTATTCTGAGAGCTGTATGGGCAGGGCGGCCTGGAAGGCTTCCTTTAGGTCCTCATCACCTCACATCAACTCTGTAAACCAGACTGGAGCTGTGGAGCTGGAAGCATTGTGGGTAGAAACAGCCCCCAGGAAGCAGGTTAGTGTAGTTTTACGGCACTGACTAAATGATCAGAGCTGCTGACTACAGATCGCACCCAGTCCCATAGGAATAATAATCTAATTAATAAGCTAATTTGGCTACTTACTGATTTCAATATACTGGACTGAATCAAATAACTGTATAAATGCCCAGAAGATATATCCTAAGATTACTTTCAAAGCCCTACAAAAGATATTTTTCCACATATCTAGTAGCTTCCCACCTGCAACAAATCCATCAAATGGAAATACTCAAGTCAGGGGCATCATACTGAGTGGAATAATGGATCTGGGTTTCCAGGGCCCCCGCATGGGGAGGGGCCTCAACAAGCCTTGAATTAAAGGTGTGACTTTTTCTGTCAAGCAGAAGGGTATATCTCTGGTAACAGCTTTTAGATGGATTAGCATGAGATTTTGACAGGGGCTTTGCAGCAGTCCAGTCTGATAGTGACAATAGACTTTTTTCCTTTTCTTTTTTCAAAGGCAGATGGAAAGATAGAGAGAGGCTCAGTGATGCTGCTGATGTGGCTGTGAAAATAACACAGATTAGATGTCTGACCTGATCACTGCTCCTCACAAAACAGAACAGCTGCCTTCAGATTTTAAACTTGTAACAGTGGTCAAATAGAAATGTTCTTTAAAAAATGTTTAAAAAAAAGAAAAAGTTTAAAATATAGATTTGAGAGGTCCTAAAGCCTCTTCTTCTTCTTCTTCTTCTTCTTCTTCTTCTTCTTCTTCTTCTCAAAAACAGTTTAATGACTCCACGTATAAAACCTGCCTCCAACTATTTATTGTACAATGAGCTTAATTTTGTATTTGTTTTGCCAGTTAATGTCACTGACCCATATAAATATTTGATGTGTTGCTTTTTTTATTGGTGCTTCTTTCTGTTACATTACCCCTTTGCTGCTGCAACACTGCAAACTTCCCCACTGGGGGATTAAGGAAGGATTATCTTATCTCATCTTTAAGCAATGAACAGTTTGTGGTTAAGTTAAGGCAACAAAAGCTGCTTTGTTAGGATCAGGAAAGATTGTTGTTTCATGTAATTTAATTCATTTTTAAAGGTTCAAAAGCCAAAAATGTTGGGAACCACTGCTCTTATCTTATCGATGAGCTGCTTTCATCTCTCATATAATAACATAAGATAAAACTTTATTATATCCACCTGGGAAATTTGGGCATTACAGCGAAAGATATGAGCAAATGTTGGCATAAACGACCAAAAAAAGAACAGATTATTTGGCAAACAACATCAGCACAGTCTTATGTTAAATGATGCTGGAGTTCAATAATCTGGCAGCTGCTGGAATGAAGGACCTGTGGTAGCAACATTAGCAATCTTTATCCTTTTGATAATAATAATAGAATTTATTGTATTTCATAGCACTTTTACATGTTTTGGCCCAATAAATGCACATCATATACTCTGTTATATCTCTATTAAACCATTATGATTTAAACTTACTTGAGCTTTGAGGCAAAATGTAAGCTTTTAACGCCAAACAAATCCACAATAATTACCCCAATAATAAAGCATGCACAAATATTGTATGGCCCTTTTAAGCGTCTCTCAACCAGATTAGACTCATATTTTTGCACAGCTGCAGTCTTCATTGCAGTCTAATAGCACACGTCTGGAGCAGAGAAGAGACTTCTGGGTGATGTAGTCCTCAGACAGCCACCTTTTGCTGCCGTTGTGGTGTGAAGGAGATGACGATGTTCAGCATCACAGTGGATGGGAGGACCCACAACTTGACTTTACTGTGTGTTTTCTCAGGCTGGTGGGGTCGCTGACCTCTTAGCCAATGAGGCGCTATCTTCAGCAGTGATGGAGAAAACACATGTAGGACCAACAGGAGGCAGGATTTACGTTCCCTGGCCCCAGACCGACAGAGTCCCGTCTCCCATCCAGAGCCCAACCGAGAATATTCCCAATCGTCAAAACAGTGGTTGTAGTGGTTTTGAAAGGTTTCAGCCTGCAGTGCGGTTCAAGAAGAGCAAAACCAAAATCAAACTTCTTGTGAAATCATAGAAAAGTGAATACTTGCTATTTACAGCACACCTGACGCCGTGTGAACCGCCTTGTGAAGCAAAGCCCTGCCTATCTAGAACTTCATGGGTGATAAAACAAACGGCAAAGAATTAACGGAGGCATCCTGAGCCTGGAGCAGAGGCAGCTGCTAAAGTTTTTACCACAGCGGCCTGAGCAACTGTCCCCCCCCCCAGCAACACTTTAGCACCCCTGACCTTTGACCTCTGCAGGGGATGAGCGCCGATGTCTCTCAGAGTGACCTCTGCTTTCATGTGGAGGTTTGTAGACACACACATACACACGCTCGCCTTCTTCAGTCGTGACACCCCTTTACTCTTTCAGCTTCCCAGCCAGGACCCCCAGCCTGGAGGGGTCCTAGCTTTCCCATCATGCCTTTCTCATCCTGGACACAGAGGCAGAGGCGGATTTACACCGCCACTTTGTCCATCTCCTGGTTGGAACCGTGGCAACGCGGGGCTGAACGTTTCCAGATGTTCCACAAACAGAAACTTTCAGAGAAAAATTAACAAAGCAAAGGCTGTTGTGCTGTTGTGTCAGCTGAAGAATGTTAGCTAACGAAGCACAGCAGACACACAGGGAGAGCTAACGAAATCAGTGTTTCTTTGAAAATATGTTCATATACTATAAAATGTATTCACACTCAGAGAAAGCTCCTTATCTAAATAGTTTAATGTGAGGTCCAGCTCGCTGATTCAAGTTCAGCAGAAATGACAACACGATCTAAAACACTCACATTTGGCAGCCGGTATGACAACCACTGATCCGTTATGTTATCTCCTCACTGCTGATTGAGCTGATAAGTGTGTGTGTGTGTGTTGGAGAGTGTCATTTTCTAACCGCGGTGTGTTTGGACAGTAGGTGTGTAACCGCAGAGGTGGTGCAGATAAACGTTGCTGCGCTCTGTGTTGTGTCTCTTCCTCTTCCTGGGCTGTGGGTTTGGCCAGCAGCCAGGGAAAAAACATTAGCTGACGGAGCAACGGGGCGCTGGAGAGCCGAGGCTCTGCAGACCGTCCTCCGACCACGGAGGAGCTATTTGATCTGAATGTAGGGAACGCTTCGGTACCGCCCACTCTCACTCGATTTGTCATGCTTTTTAAATGGCACAGAAAGGGATGATACAATACACTCCAGCCACATGGCTGGGTTACCCTGGCTGCTGTATTTCCCTCCTCCGCTTACCACTCTGATTCTTCCACTGGATCTTGTTGCCGTTCCGCCTCAAACTTCAACGATGTCCTGAGATGTTCATCCACTCAAAAGACTACAACATAAGACTGTAAAATACACTGTCTAGTAAAATGAGGAATGGACAGACCTATCGGGGAGGTGGTCTGGTTGAGAGCAGGCATTAAAATCCAATCTGCATCTGGATGTCTAATGTTAATGCAGGTGTAAATGTACAGAATGCATTGAAGTGGGAATGTGACATTGATCAGACCACATCGGGAGGTGGTCTGGCTTGCATTGTAATGCCAATAAAAAGGGCCGTCTTATGGGTACAGTGTGACCACATTCTGAAGAAATCCATCCATCCAACATGTTGAAATGTCACCTAAGTCCAACTTTTCCTCTGCCTCAGGCTGCTTGTCCGAAGGCAACAGGAGAAGTCGAGCCTATAGAGCAGCATCGCTTCAGGAGACTCTCTGCTACTGACTCTGATCACCCTCTTAAAGCATACATAATGTCAGCAAGACTGCTACAAAGACGACATCAATTCCCTTCAGCTTGCATGTTGTGACGTTTTTTCTGTTCTTTGCATTGCTTCACTTGACCTGACCTGTGTTTCTACTGTTCACTTTTATTGAGACAGAGCGTAAAATCATCGTAGCTGTTGTTGACAACTTTCCAGAGTTGCACACTCCCGCCTCATAATGTTATAAACCCTTTAGCAGACAGATTTATCACTGAAATCAGCCTTGCTGCATCATAATCTGAACATCTCCCTAATCGACACAGTCCCTGTCACAGCAGCACAGGCGGCTGTGTCGAGGTGTTGCTGCATGCCTGGTTAGCCGAGCTTAATCAGTTTAACATCGCCTCTCTAGTCAGCGCACAGCAGGACTGCCTTTATAAATGCATGCTAATGGCGCCTGAGCGCACCATGGGGCGAAGGCACACACGTACACACACGCACAGACACTAAACACACACACACACAGGTGTGACAGAAGACTGGAGGCTGTGGATTTACTACACAGGAAATGGAGGACAGGAGGAGGTTATGACATGTCATTAACACACACACACACACTCTCTCTCTCACACACACAGTGCTAATACAGTGCCAGTTGTAACACACAGCAACAATCCCCATCATCTGCTGGAAAATGTAGCTGATGGTGTGTGTAACTGTGCAGTCAGTTGTAGATAAAGCAATAGCAATAAATGAAGTTGCATAGTTGAACTTGCATTGTCTGACCACACAAAACAGCATTCATCTGCTCTGGGACAAGCCAGTGTGCTCTGCATCCATGTGGAAGTTTAATGGCTCCCTGGGGAAACTGTGTATGCAAGCATGTGTGTCTGTGTGTGTGACCGGCATGCACATTGCACATGCAGTAATATTTGCACACACACTGCTAATTCACTCTTTGCAGTGGTGGCAGGGCTTCCAGTTTCCACTGATGACAAACATCCCTAAATCTGCCTAGAAATCACAGCAACCAATGACTTGTTATAACTTTTTCCAGACTTTTTCGGTATCAAAAGTGATCCAGCTGATTGATGTCTGTACAGTGTAAACAGGAACTGCTAGTAGCCAAAGCAGCCCGACTTTTCATGATGCAAATGTGCCAGAAAGTTAATAAATAGGCTGTAAGGTAAAATCACAGAGTTGTAGGTAGTTTCAAGTTCAACATTCAGCCATTCAGTGAGGTGCATCCTTAATAAAACTGAATATGATGAAAAATAAAAATAAACACTCACACACAACTAAAATCCTGGCAAACAGACCTTTAGTCCAGGTGCTTTAGTCAAACCATTATTTTCATGAAGGTCAGGATTGAACTGCCACAGTCAAAGTTCTGCTGGTTTGCACAAGGGGCTGCATAGCAAGAGGCTTATTAATAATGACATATAAATGAAATAATTGTGGATTGTGCACATTCAAGAATCAAAAGTATCTATTGGAGCATTTCATGATAAACTGCATCATCAGCGTAATGACAGCTAACAGTGACTGTTGACCAGCTGACTGTGTGTGTGTGTTTGTTCCAGAAAGACAGGAGCAGAGGCTTACCGCTGTCTGACATCACCAGACCCAGCCTTCTCCTTGAATGGAGCGCCGTTGCATGCCAGTATTTCATGCCAATTAACACCACCTTATCATTAGCCTCATAGCGTTCTGCCAAGCTGTGTGTCTGTCCCTGGGGTGGGGTGTGTGTCTGGACGTGTGGTGGGCGAGCGGCCAGGTTTGTTTACATACCGGTACGAGAGCTTCAGTCACACACAGTAGCGTACACAAAAGGGTTTGTGGCCCATTCACTCAAATTTAACAATGGAATGATGAACAAAGGACAAATCTGTTAAAGCAAGCGTTTGACTTTTCAGGAAATATGCTTATTCACTTTCTCGCCAACAGTTTGATGAGAGGACTGATGCCGCTTTCATGTCTGCGCGGTGCATTTAAAGTCACAGCCAGCAGCCAGTTAACTTGTCTTAGCACAGATGCTGGAAATGGTCGGCAGCAGCTAGTCTGGCTCTGTCCCAAGGCAACAAAACGTTTCCACCAGCACGTCTAGAGCGTACAGATTATCAAGTTCTCGTTGGTTTAATTCATAGAAAGTGTAAAAACAACAATTAGACGCTTGACCTCATTTTAAAGAAGGGCTACCCCTCATCTGGCCCTAAGGATCTGATGATAACCTAAATCCCAGACAAATCTCACAATAGTGTTGCCCACTCTAATTAAAACCCAATAACTTTCTCTCTGCGGCTCTACATCGCTCTCGAATAGAGATAAGTAAAGTAGAAAAGACAAGAAAAGAAAAGAATAGCTTGAGTCAGAGCATTACTGGATATTTTCCTTCTGTTGATCATTTCTCTCTCTGCTGTCTGGCAGCAGCGCAGTGCTCATAGTTTCCATCCTCAGCCTGTCTGCGCCGTGTGTGTGTGTGTCAGGAGAGGGGGGATGGGTCTGATATTCTTTGCATGTTGGGAAACAGAAAAAGTAAGTGCAACAGAGAGACGTGAAGTGTGTTAAACATTCTTCTCTCTCTCTCTCTGGCTCTACTGAGTCACTCCTCGGCCTTCTTTTCCATTTGTTCACTCTCAGCTGGTCCTCTCCTCTGCTCTTTTTAATCCAACCCATCCTTTATTCAAGACTTTCCCTCTTCATTCCATTCTCTTTCACTCCTTCTGTTAATTTGCATTTCCCCCTTTTTCTTTTTACAGCTTAATTCGGATGACTGTCACATTGCTGTTAGACCCTCAGCCTCGCGGTTCACAGCTGAGGCAGCGTGCCCTCCAATGGAAAAACATCCTGGGGGCACTTATTCCAAGTATGTGATTGGCTGCTGATGGGTGATGTCACTCATGTTCCTGGGATGTTAGGTTGTGACCGGAGGGTCTCCCTCTGCTGACGTAGAGCCTGTGAGGAAGACGCTGCCCCCCCCCCCCATCCATCTGTCAGTCTGTCTGTGGTTTGCTGTTTGAGAAGCACCGAAGTCGCATCAGTCAGCATTCAGTGTGTAGGTTTTGAAAACATGGACCGCATTCAGAGATAACTTGAAGTTTCTCCATTACAACAGCGAATGGATTCTCTCCAGGCAGCGTGTAATGATGCGTTCAAACTGAACATGAAGCGAATTTTTGCCTCATGTTACCTACACCCATTTGACCACGGGATCATTTGTGTTTATTCATGTTAACGATGCAAATAACGCAAATACACACAAATGACCAACCTGCGTGTTTATTCGCGCCAAACAGCCACCATACCTGCAGATTAACTGTAGGCTAACAAGCAACAGCATGCACCAGAGACACTTTCTCTTCCCCTCTGTTCTCTATTAAAGTGCATTTCCCCTCCAGTCAGCGGTCCACATGGACACACTACAAACAGCCAGCAGTGGAGGTCGGCACCTCTGCGGCTCACTGCCGGAGATAAGATGAGGAGCCAGGGTGAATACAAATCCCCTTTTAATCCTGAAAGTTTAAAAAACAAACTTTTAGCTCTCCTCCCACCGGTTAATGGCTCCAGATCAGGTCCTCCCCAAACAACCTAAGCTGTGCCCAAGTTTAGGTTCAGAAACTCTGTGGAAGCAAAAGCAGAACCCATGACAATGTCTACACCTTAAGTTACAGATCTTTGACCTGTTTGTGGCACCAGAGAAAATGTTAGGGGATCACCTCATACATCAGTAAGGTTCATCCACTGGGGACCACGAAATATATATGTACCAAATTTCAGGGCAATCCATCCAGTAGCAGTGGAGATTTAGTTTAGTTTAGTTTAGTCTGGATAAAAGTGTTGAATCGACCAACAGATCAGATCATCATGCCGCCACTGGAGTCAAATCTGCACTGAACAAACGGCATAAAAATGAGATACAATGAGGCATTTGCATGAGCTGAAAATGGCTGAGCAAACTTGAGAAAAACATTTGTGCTCATCCCAGCGAACACAAAGAGAAAAAAAGAGGACACAGTCACACAAAAGTGGCTGGGGGTGAATAAAAAGGGCTATGGAGACTGCAATGAGTGCAGCAAGCATTCACCTACAAAACTCAAGACTTTACCCCAGACAGAATCAACAAGCATCACAACGTTACAACAAGCGATTAGTGGAAACACTGGGGTGGATGAAGGCTGCACCCACAAACACACGCACACACTTTGGGACAAAAAGGGAGCTGCACCGCGTAGCGCACATAAACAGAGCTACATCCCAGCATGGACGCACTGGGTGGGAAGTAGCTGTTGTGAGGGATTTACGAGAGTGAGGCTGTTGTTGCTGCACTTTGAGTGACATTCTGCGAGCTTTCAACACTCACTCGCCGTTCGATCCCAACACACTTTTCGTATCATGGTTTAATTTCATACATGCTTGTGTAATTTTGGTCTGTTTGACTTCTGTGTTGTTGTTTTCTGCTGTCAGCCTGTTTCACTTGTTTCTTCTGGTTATCAAAGCAGCGTGTAGCATTTGCCACACACCCATATATTTAGATGGCAGACACCCTCCTCAAGCCTGTCTGAGTTTACCCTGGCAGGCTTTTCAAAAACAGACGACGTTTGTGTGTGTGTGTGTTAGTGTCTGCCTGTGTGTGTACCTTTACTGACTGCACAGAGGGAAACAGTGCCTTGCTCAGGGGCACCTCATGCCCCAAACAGCAGAGATACTTCACTACTAGTACTTAGTAGTAGTACTATGAATAAATAGTACATTTGGTAGTATTTTTCTGGGAAAATCAGTGCAGCTCTGAGTTCAGTTTGACCTCATTGACAGAGAGAGAGAGAGAGAGACCTAGAGGAAGAGTTATAGAGCAGGGGGAGGGAAAGAGCGTGAGTCATACATGTGGACGTGGCTTCCCTCTCTCTCTTTCTCTCTCCTTTTTCTCTCAATCCCTGCCTCTCGTTCTTTGTCCATCCCTCCTTTTGCTTCCCAAACCGGAGCGAGGCCTACAATTATCTGTTTTTTTGGCACAGAGAGAGAGAAAGAGAGAGAGAGTCTGTGGACTAAGAAGACCTCCATCTCAATGCTGCCTCTCTCTCCCTCCCTCTGTCTCTATGTCTCTCAACCCCAGGAAATTCCTTTATAATGTTCTTTGAGATTAAACTGATTCTGACTCTCTCTCTCTCTCTCAGTTGTAATTCCAGTAGGCGGTTTTAATAACAGGTGGCACTAGAGTGCAGTCAGTCTAGCCCACAGGCCTGCACTTTACACACACACACCCACTGAATTAACTTATTACATCCTTAAGGGCAATTTGAAGTCTTTCTATGGTGTTTTTGATGTCTGTCACTTGTCTGTCTCACAGAACAGACAAGTGAGCTGTCTGTCTCTGCAGACGTAACGCTGAGGTGTGCGTGTGACAAAACAAAATGATCTGTGTGAGCACACCTATACTGATGGTGCAGTTATGCTTATTTTTTAGCTGCTGTTCATACTGTGTAACATTTACATACACGAGTCAATTATAACTGACCACACTAATGGATAGTTTCATTATGTTGAGGATGTCATGCAGCAGTCAGCTTCACTGGTTGATGTTAGCCAGCTGTGACTGGAGAAATAACTATTTAATTCACTGCCACTCAAAGGCAACCAGCAGCTACCGGCAACTTTTAAGGTGAAATGTTTTCTTGCATGATTTGACGTTAGGAATCAATAAACCATAAATGCCAGTATGACACCTCTGACCGTTCTGATTGGCTGCACGCTTTAGTGATGATCAGATCTTCAAGCAGTTAAAAGAATTTCTATGAATTTCAGTTTGCGAACTGCAGATATTTTCATCACTTGCAGAAAAAAAGTGTCATTCTGGTGGGCTCCAGCAGCACTACACCAATGGTTGCAAACAATGATGAAACATGTGGCCTTTGCTGTGAGCTAATTTTTGATATTAGTAAGGGAAGTCTTCATTTCAGGCAAGATGTTGTAATGCGCTGCAGCAAATCCTGATAGTAGAACTGTGTGAAGTTGTTTTTTCATTTTATTCAATCCAATTAAAAAATATGGACAAAACAGAAAAGGCACACTGTGGTAGAAAGCTGATATTTGACATTTTTATCATTGTCTGCACACTAAGGCACAGCAGGCCACATGTCGGTTATCTTATCTTAGCATGAAGACTGGAAACAGCGAGCCTGGCTCTGTCTAAAGGCAACAACATCTTGTTTGCTTAATCTGCACAAAAACCAAAGTGTAAAAATGGCATATTGGTGTTTTACTGGGAATGAAATGCTGGACTGTTTCTTGGCTGAGCGCAGTAACTGTAATGTCATTGTTACACTTTGGCTTTTCCACAGATTAAAAACAAGATATAATGCATTGCATGCACACAGCAAATCTAGAACGTCCAGTTAACAGATTGTCAGTTCCTGTCAAGCACTGAAGACACACACACACACACACACGCACACACACACACAACCAGGTGAAACCCATGATTATTAGGTGGAAACCTCCCGTTCTTGCCATACACACACTTGCAGTAAATGATTATTAGAGGGAGGCCCCGTTATACACACACACATGCACACACACATACCCTGCATAAAACCCTAAACTCCTGTCCTCACCTCTACTCTTTGCCAGTAGCATAAACTTCAAACAACCAATAGCTTCCGTCCATAAAGAGCCCATTACACACACACAAACACCAACACACACACACACACACACACACACACACACACACACACACATGCATGTTTAACCATTGCTGAGGCTCTCAAAGGCAGTAATGAGAAAGCAGCAGGTAGGCTAACCTTTTCATCCTCTCTCTCTCTCTCTCTCTCTCTCTCTCTCTCTCTCTCTCTCTCTCCATCACACACACACACACGCTGTCTTGCTGTGTGTGATGACAGGCAGCTGTGTATTCAGGTTTTACAACCTGAGAGGAAGTGCAAAGTCGACAGCAGAGCAACATCAAAGCGGGTGCTACTGTACAGTTGAGTACGGTTTAATTCAATACCCTTCAGTTGAGTTTCAGTGTGAAATTCACTTCGGTTCCATCAAACTGACTTTAAAGCACGAAAAAACACAATGACGGCAAACTCAGGTTAAGTTCAACAACACAGTTGTTTCATTCTCCTCAAATGTTGTTTGTGTGGAGATCTGAAACGTAATCACATCTTTGCATTTACTGGCACTCCAGCACCTCTCTGCCCTCACTTCACTTTCTAATCTGTAACCGTGAGTGCACACTAGCCTGCTGGCATGTGCACACGGACATTTATAACCTTTTGTGTGTTAGTGTTGATGGCTGCCCAAACTGCAGTGTTGCAGATGCACACACGCACAGAGACGCACAAATCGACAGCTAACATCTGGAGGTAGTACCGTATCAAGTTTATTTTCTTGATTTGAGACAAGAGGCAGAATTCTACCCAGCTGACTTCTGACTAACCTCTGTCTCAGTCACACCACTCTCCAGCTAAACTAGAAGCTATGATTTAAGTATAAGTAGGCTATAATACTGATGGTATTTAAACACACATATCAATAAAACACAGTGCAACTAAATGTGTCTGCAGCCATGCAAGCAGACATGTGAGGCTGTATTTAAACACAGCTTTGTGCGACAGTACTTTGAGCTAAATGCTAACATCAGCATGCACACATCAGTGTTAGCAGCTACAATATTTACTTATGTTCACCATCCTACTCACCATGATTACGTTGCTCATTAACACTACGCGTGAAGTACAGCTGAGGCTGATGGGAATTATTTGGGCAGGTATTTGCTCATTAATCAAAGTGCTGGCCAGATAAAATTTTGATGTTGTGACGTCATTAACATCTGCACAAATGTGATCCATCCAATATATATGATCAGAAAAGTTTTTCTTTTCGACACTGACTCCTAGCAGTGTGGACAGAATCCCTTTGGGGTTTTGGACCCAAAAGAGCCAATTTGACCTGAGCCTCTGGTAAAGAGCAATTATCACCAATTTCTGACACCATGTTCATATTGAACAAATCTGCTACACTTGACTTGTAGACATAAAGCGGCTTTTCCCTCCTCCTGCGTGCATGTAGTGGATCAGTAAAGCTGCTGCTCCAGGTCACTGTGTATTTACACTCAGAGCTGTCTTGCTTGCGTTTGCTTGTTGCAGCATCCTGGCTGCATTGTGACGCTGCCAACAGTTCAGATCCAGATCAAGAGGGAATCACATCTGTGTGTGCGTGTGTGTGTGTGTGTGTGTGTGTGGTTACAGTGAAGGCAGCTCCACCCTGCAGCATGTCTCCCTGCTCACTGACCACAGTACATATACAGCAAAGAGCGGAAAGCCAGTCAGATAGAGGACAATCAGGGAATCGCACAATCAGAGAGACAGACAGTCAGACAATCAGTCAGACAGTCAGCTAACAGTCGCACCAGTACAGGGACTAATGACTGCTTCTATTTCAGTCTGTTTGAAAAACACACTGCCCTCCAGCCAAGGACACACACGCCCTTTTCTTACTCCGTCTTGCTTTGAATCTCCTTTTCTTCTTCGTTTGTCTTCTCTAAATCTTGTTTTGTTCTCCTCTCCATCTTCCTTTTTGTCCTACATATCTTTTTTTCTTCGTCATCCTCCTACTTCTCCTCCACTTTCTTTTTGACATCATCCTCTTCTTCATCAGTTTTCTCTCCTCTTTTCTTCCCTTCTCTAATCTCCCTCTCCCCTGCTCTTCTTGCAGCCATGGTTGCATCTTCTCGAAGCGATGAACTGATTACTACTGTTAGCATGCTGTTATAGTTTTCTGAATAGAAATTCACGAGGAAAAGATATCTCTTAACCAGGCTCTGGTGACAGTGCTGGATGTTTTCCTGCTTATTCACATTCAGTCCATCTGTCTGACTCAGTGAAATTGTCTCCCAAGCAATGTTTTAATTTGAAAACACCAAAAATATCATTGTGAATACTAGTTAGAAAAGTTGGGTCCAGTTAACATTCCTGCCCTCCCTGTTTGAGCTCTGATGCTCTTGAATAATACACTAAAGCTTGATGTAAAACATGTATGTATGTATACATAATGCATACATGTCTTTGCACATTTCTGTTACTGTGACTAGTTAAGTGAGAAAAAGATGAACCTCCAAAGGGCACAAAGTTAACTATGACATAGCAAGAGTAGTGCATTATTTTTGTTTTGTACAATTTCAGAGTGAAAAAAAAGCTCCATGCAACACCCCAAGAGATTTTAGCTCTCATTTATTTTACCAAGGTCTCATTCATCCAGGTCATGGTACTTCTACGTGCTTTAAAATGGGAACTGTACTTGCTTGAGGTTCCAGAAGACACTTGGCCTCTCATCCAAGAGGCAGACCTTAATTAGCTTGTTAGCGCTATGGTTTGATCACAATGATCATTAGGAAAGGCCAAGTTTCACAGCTTTACAAAGGTTGTGTGTCCTCAACCCTTGACCCAGCAATCAGTAGCCATGGGCGCCTCTCAGCAGCTGCCAAGCACTCTGAAAATTAAAATCACTGATGCCCACAAAGCAGAAGAAGGCTATAAGGAGATAGCAAAGCTGTTTCTTCAGTTCATTACGTAATTAAGAAATGGCGGTTAACAGGAACAGTGAAGGTCATGTTGAGGTCTGGCAAACCCAGAAAGCTGCTTGAACGATTGCTGGAAAGACAAATCAAACCCCTGTTTGACCTTCAAGGAAATTTAGCAGACTCTGGAGTAGTAATGCGCTGTTCTATTATCAGTCCTTCAAAGTTCCTGCAGGAACATCTAAACAATGCATTGCCTGATGCATTTTGCCCACAACACAAGTTAAATAAAGCTTTTTGGCTAACAAAAGCCAGTTGCATGGGGGATATTTCATTGGTAAAGGGAAGAATGGATTCAATTAAATACCTGTGAATTCATCACACCATCTGTCAAAAAGCTGAAGAGGAAAAGAGGATGGACACAACAACAGTATAATGATCCTAAACATGGCTCATAATCTACAATGGACTACCTCAAGAGGGCCAAGCTGAAGGTTTTGGAGTGGCCCTAACAGTTGCTCAACCTAAAAATCATCAAAAATCTGCATATAGACCTCAAAAAAGCGGTGCATACAAGACGGCCAAAGAATCTCATGGACTAAAAGCCTTTTGGCAGGAGGAATGGGCCAGGATGCCCCAAACAAGAACTGAAAGACTTAGCTGGCTACAAAAAGCCTTTGCAAGCTGTGATATTTGCCAGGGGGTGTTACTTAGTACTGACCATGCAGGGTGCTTAAAGTTTTGCTTCAGCCCCTATTTGTTATTTTGAAACTGTAAAAGATGGAAATTAAAAAATCATCCTTAATGAGTCTTTAATGTCACACTAAAGACGTGTTATCTTTACTCACGAGTTCAAGATGAGATAAGATAAAGCTTTATTAATCCAACATCGGGGTAATTAAATAGTTAGAGCCAGCAAAGTATAAAAAGAGAGGCAGAGCAAGATCAAGATAAAAAAAAGGATACAGAATAAACAAAATCAGGTCATCTTTTACTAAAAAGGACAAAATACAAATAAAAAAGGGGGGGGGGGGGGGTAAATGGAAAAACATCTGTAATATTATCTTAATAAATGTATTTGCATGTCTGTGCACTCAAAATTGAGGCACAAATATAATTGCATATATTTGGCATTGGAAGCAGCTGGCAGTCAAAGGTCAGGGTTAGAGTCTGCTAATGCTAAAGGAAGTTGTTTTGTCTTACTTCTTCTCCACTTACACAGAGCTTTTCTTGCCCTGGATTTGCCTCCCAGGCTGTATACTCTGCAGGCTGCATGTTTTGCTCATAGACGTAACACAGCTCACATACACTATAGAGCTTCAAGGCACAGTATAATGTTAAGGTTAGGGCCACACATCTTTGGTCTGCCAACTCCAGCGAGGGAGGTGGGATATCTTCATTTACCAACGGTTCCTACACAAATGGAAAAAAGGACATTACATTCAAATTGGGAATTAGTCTCCAGGATAGTGATTAGGACATATGCTTAGGCAGGACTACGTTCTTGTTCTCCAAATTCCCCGAACCCAAACCTTCCATTACCCACTACACACCCACAAGCACACACACACGTATACCAGTGTGGCTCTCCCTCCGTCTGCTGCATTATTCTCAACGTCTTGGATCCGAACTAGAGGGATAAAAATATGTTTGTGAGGAATTTTAAACGTTTGAAGGAGGGACCCGTCGGTACAACTTTCTCTCAAGATGAGCCAATGACGACTCAGAGCCAAGTGGGGCCTAATTTGAGAGTGTTAATTGTGCTGTTTTGGAAATTGCAGGGATTTTGAGGTACATTTAGTTCTACAGTCATGCTACACCAAAATAGATCTGCTCTGAATGTAGTCTGGTGTAGTAAACTGTCATGTTGGAGTGTTACCCCTCACTTCCACCTCTCATCCTGTCTATCTGAAAGGTGGAGAGAAAGTATATAGAGTTACAAACAGGTAATTTCACCCTGTCAGGCAGATTGAAGGAGGGTCGAGGGCATTCTGGTAATACGTCTAATACACGGTGAGCTGTTTCCTGTTCAAACATCTCCATCTGTAACTGTGATTTATTACTGCGACCAGTCGAACAGTTCTTCCTCTCCGCTCCATGTCTTCCACTCTTCCTCTCTCCATCCCTCCTCTCCACATTCTTCCACCCGCCTCCTTGACTCCGCATGATCTGTTTTTTAACGACACAGTCGGAAACGAAGGTGAGGAAGAGCCTCGCTTCGGGTGGGGGTTGAAGGTTTAGGACCACCCTTCTCCCCCTCCCCTCCTCAACCCACTCCTCACCTGCCTCTGCTGAAAGATGAGCAGCAGAAGCCCAACAGTATAACACCTGGACTGACAGCTACCCATCATTTAAATTTGTGTGTATGCTCTGTTTCAACAGATAGCGTTTCACATGCTAATTAGGCAGATATAGTCACATTTACACGACAGCAAACCAGTGATATACTGCATGTTATGAAATGCATATGAACTGGGAAGGGGTAAAGTAATCTACGTCAAATAAAGAAATACTTACTGTACATGTACGTTTGGTGGAGTTCATAAGAAAGTAACAAGACAATCTCAAAAGATAAAAACAATCTGTAAAGACAACATTGACATACAGTATTATCATCATATAAAGTTATTATGCAGAACAGCTTAGCAAACTGTTGCATATTAACAGATCCAACACACACACAGAGATACATGATGAACCCACTGGAGTTTCATTTTTTTTCACCTAATTCACACCCAGTATTTTCTCTCTTTTAGCTCTGTTTTTGGTCTCCACCAAATCCAGAGGGAAATGTTTGGCACTTTCGCTGTCAAACACTCCACTATGCTCACCAGCTAGTCGCTAACTGTGTCAGTCTGCAGTGTGGTGCAGGGAGATTACATTCGGTTGATAAAAAATTGCTGCCTGCTGGAATGGACGTATGAAAGCGGAGCGAGTGAACCAAAACAGTAAAGCTACAAGCCGCTGAAACCAAAACGATGAGCTGAAAGATGCTAAAAAGCTTAAAGTGGAGTTGAGTGACAATGCTCTGCTGCTTTGTCACTATGAGCATCCCCTTTTAAAACACACAAACCAACACATTTTAATCCAAACTCAGTAGTCAGAGTACAAACCCACTTTGTCTTAGCATCTCTTACAGACGGACCCTTTATTTCCTCCTCCTTCCAGGAAGTCTTTTCAGATGTGCTTTACGTAGTGAAAACGTCACTGCTGTGAAACACTCAGTTTGGTTAGGTGTTGGTACCAAAACTACTTGGTTAGGTTTAAGCAACCCTTTCTGACACATGGATAACGCTGTGAAATTGTCACAGTTATACATACTCATACATACAGATGCTGAAGGGTACCTTGTGCCAAGGGGCGTGACAAAACGTTGGTATTTGATGAACTGGGGAATTAGCCCGAGCTTGACAAACAGAAGCTTCACGCCGCTACACTGAACTAGATATCTGACACTACAAACTGGAAGAGGTTAGGTTTGTCCCCCAGCAGCTTCCATGGCAGGGTCATGGCATCTCCAGAAGGATCAATAACAGCACTGTCAGACTTACAAAACACCTCGTGGCATAAACCTGCAGAGCATCTCAGACGATGGTGGGGCCTCTTTGACTTGCTAAGTCCTGATGAGTATGATTAGGACTAGTGGCACTATCACTGTTATTAGTCTCTGCTGTTCAACCGAAACCTTTCATTTCCCAAAAGCTCAGGATCTGTGGAATTCTGAAGCGTGGCCTAGTTTTCTGATGGATGACTGTGTATTTCTGGAGTTACGTAATAAGCTCCGATCATGATTCATGGCTCACGTTTAAGATGTGCTTCCATGCAGATCAGACACTTTATGACGCTTTGTATCTCAGACATCTGAGACATTGGGATCTCAGACATCTGCCATGAACTTTCCTCCCCTCACAGAGAGAGTTACAGTCATCAGTACCAATGCCGAAAGTATTGTGACCTTTTTGTACCAAGGTAGAAAGTAAATATAGAACACCTAACTTTCATATATGAGATCTAGGTTTGTGTCTACAAAGGAGTTTTTTTAAGCTATGTTTTACACACATAGCTAGTGATTGTGTGCTGGCCTCTGAGGGCTGTCAAAGCGTGTGTGACCTACACTCAATACTGTGCATGAATACATCCTGTGTAGACAGAGGCTATTCCTGCAGCTGCTGCTCTGCTAATATGCTGCTCGCAGTACGTCTTAGCTGTCGATTACTTTAATCGCTTTACTCCAATGTTTCGGTCCTCAGACCGTCATCTGGACACGTTCAAATGCACCAACACTGCTTGATGTACCTGAGAACGTTCTGAGGACCATGTAAATAAAGTGGTCTTTTAGTTCTTTCACAGTTTTTAAACCAGCGCACCTGTCAGAAAGCCAGCCACTTATCTGCCTGTCGTCAGTGACGGTGATATTACTGACAGAAACAGAAGAAGCGGTAATGACAGCAAGCGTTGCTCCACTAATATGAGGTCTAAAGGGAAAAAAACGTTTAACTTACAGCAGGGAGCATGTTAACACTGTGTTAGCATGAGAAAATATTCCAAGCATCCCCTGACTAATGACTGTAATCTACACACACTTAGGTAAGCAACAGGTTTGGGATGTTTGAGGATGGGAGTCAAAGGTCAGTGTTCAGTATCGCTGCACAGTAAGTGAGCGACAGCATGGAATTCATGTCCAAGCCTGTTATGGGGCCTTTTCTCTTTACAGTGGTAGACCACGTCGGTCTGTGGCTCTGATGCCATTGTGGTGATGATGTGGCAGTGGTGACATTGCAGCTTCCATATCATACAGAGAAAAATGGGAGATACCACCTCCCCAGTAGAAAATGCAGCTCAGCTCTGCCTATTCGGGAGCTTGGGTGAATCTCTTTTCAAATTCTTTCCTTCTGTCAGCTTCCTGGATTCTGAAGTTCAAAAGCTGCAGTCAAGGACTGACCAATGACATCCATGATTTTCATCTCCTCCGTTATTTTATGATCAATGTTGTTAACAAGGAGAAAGAAAAAAAGAAGACACAGTGACATGACAGGCAATCATACAAACATCCATCACAACAGGACTCAACTCCAGCTCCTCACGGCAGATAATGTGCATCGGCTCGGATGTAGACAAAACGCATCTGTGTGTGTGTGTGTGTGTGTGTGTGTGTGTGTTGACATCTTGGTGTCAAACGTACAAACAGATAAAACTGAACCAAACTTCAGAGCTTGTTAACAGTTGTCTCTGCCTTTTTCTCACTCTCCCTGTAAACTCTGTGTGTGTGTGCGTGTGTGTGTGTGTGTGTGCATGTGTGTGTGCGTGTGTGTGTTTGTCCGTGTGTGTGTGTCATTGCATCCTTTAGACTGAAAGAGTGTTAAAGTTCTCATAGATCAGTCATTTAAAAACCAGCTACTACACACACACACGCAATTTTGTCTCATGTCACATTTTTAATACATATTTTAGTTGCTGATACACTTTTTTTTATTAGTGAATAACTAGAGGTACCTTTACAATATTACAATTAAGGACATTTTCAAGCAATATCCAGCAGATCCCTTTATATGACAAGCATCCAACACTTGAAGGTCTCTGAATGCTGCACTCTGAACTGTACAACACTGATTCAGACAAACACTATTGTTTAATAATCTCAGTCACATTTTCATTCTCTCTTATCCTTTATTGTGACATTTGTAGTACTTCCGTCTGTTGCATTACATTACATTTTTATTCTTTTTCTATTCAAAAATAAATGGGGTACTTCTGTGTCGAAGTGTTAGGGACCGTAAGGAGAATTATTTAAAAATGTGAGCTGCCTCCTCAAATTCCTCCTCACAGATTTTCCACGAAAAAGAATTTGACTCTTCTTCTTTTCAAAGACATTCAGCCAACATTTCCCTCCCCTCTCCTTCCTTACTGCGAGTGTGCAACCTGTGGATGGCTCCTTTGTTAGGAGCGCTCCACAGCAGATGGGTGACTTTTTTGTGACACATTTTCATTTAATTTTTTACGCCATGTTCAACTGACTGACATGTTTAAAAGAAAGAAATAAAATCACCTGTCCATCCACAGTGCCAAACCACCTCTCTGACCTCTTCACACATAAAACTGCAGGCCAACTTGGCCCACGTCGGTTGTTGTGTTGGATCGTACCAAGCTAGTGTCATTCCTGTCATCTTCATCAAGTTCAGTTTGTGGCAAAGGGTCGAGCTAACAAGTTCATAAGGTTATAAAAAATAAAACCATATTTGAATGACAACTAATTGGTTGGTGCACTTACCATTCAGCAGCAGCAAATGTCAGTTTCCACAAACAAACATTATTCTGCATGTGTGTCCAATTCTTGGATATGTTCCCACATATTCTTATTATATATTTAGCATTTTCACTTAGAGGTGTAACTGACATGTGATTCATAATCAGTACCAAATCATCTACATACAAAACGATTTTGCATGTACTTTTGATCACAAACTGTTCCACCACATCAAAAGTGGGTATTATCTGCTCAGTGAAATAGCAAACAGTTGTGCAAAGGTCTCTCTGTGTCAGTTGAATCAAGTCCTGACTCACTAAAGGCTAACTTTCCATCGTTCAGTTCCAGGGTCGTTTCAGAAGCCACCGATAGGCTGCTTTCATTGGCCCATAGTTTCCTCACTAAATCTCAGCGGCTCAGCATCTTCCAAGGTGAACTGGATCAGAATGAGTTCCCTTATCAAAGTAACAGTTATCCTAACAGGATCCTTTTCCCTTTCTTTATTAATGTTTTTGTTACCTGTGTCTTCCATAAAGTGTCTTTGTACCTCCTGTCTGACCTTGAGGGATAATTAATATAATTTCAACTTCTTCTTCCCTTCCTCCTGTGCAGAAATCCTAAACATTTCAATGGTTTTTCTCCAACTCTGCCCTGCCGGGGAAACGTTGGAAATTACAGAGTTGGATTTTTTTTGCTCCACTGATCACTCAGACTTTATTGCTTTATGGCCTTTGCAATGTGCTTTAATTAGATCACACTTATACGTACGGACTGTGTCCTTGCCGATCTGCGTGTGTGTAGTCCTGTCCCCGGGGTCAAATGTACTGTTGTGCTTGTAAGAACTGATGTGACTGTTCAGCGGGCTAAAGATAAACCCCTTGAAATTCTGAACCAGCCAATTAACTTACAATTAGTGAGTGACAGCTCTGTGCATGCAATGCCTTCTATGAAGGACTCTAAAGCCTTTATGTGCATTTATAGAGCTAAAGAGAAAATGTACATGATTATGTACCCTTTAATTTAGGTCCCATTATTTTGTCAGAGTCTCAATCATCACCTCGACGAAAACAACAAATTTGGTCCCGACTGCACAGAAGGAAAAACACAACTTTCATCTGTTTTTATGTATGTATTTATATTAAAGAGACTGATACACAGAAGCTCCACTCATTTTTAGCATCACTTTATTTCTCAGTATTTTAACCTACAATTACAGCTGTTTTGAAATCAGTTTTGCAAAGATCTTTCAAGTTCATTTACAACCACTGATTGCTTCCATGCTTCTTTAATTCGTGCTCGGATCGGCCAAAGACTTTACCGCCGAAACACTGCATATTACACACTGACTGACTGAGAGCTGAAAATGCCACATCGTGAAAATACTGTTGAATAATAGGTAAGTCTCAGTGGTGTGCTGCTGAAATGACAGCGATGTGTTTTTTTCATCAGAGACACACTGGAACAAAAACTAAAAGTGTGTGTGTGAATATGTGCGTTTGTGTGTGTTGGTGCGTGACGCTCTTAGGATCCGATCAGAGCTGGAGGTTGAACTGGAGAATGATGAGGTGGCGCTTTCCTCCCTGTCTTCTTCTCTACTGCCTCTCTTTCTTCCTGAAAGACAGATTGCATTCCATCCTCTTCCCTGTAAAAAAAAAAAAAAGGAACAGGCAGACACATGGATAATGTGAAGGTATCTGCAGTGTGTGTGTGTGTGTGTGTGTGTGAGAGAGAGAGAGAGAGAGAGAGAGAGAGAGAGAGAGAGAAGAGGAGTGAATTAGAGGCTTGCTTGGCCAGCTTCAGACTGTGCAACGTGTCTGCTGCTGCTGGATCAGATGGCAGAAAGCTGCTTTTCTGCGTCTCCCTGCAGCTCTTCTGCTCCATAATGTCTGCTTTCTGCTTAATTACAGCTCACCTGCAGCCTGGCCGGCGCTGCACACAGCCTTCTGCGGGGGGGAAACGAGAGAATCGCGCATATAAACCTTTATTTGGACTGGGGGGAAAAATGCAGCCGCTAAAAAAGGGCTTTTATTATTTAGAGCCAATAACAATCATAATGTCGGCAAAACCCACAATTGTGCAGGTATTTCACAACAGAGGCAGTTTCGGCCAACTGCTGCCACTTGCTCAAAACAATGCAAACATCTGGTTAACTCATAGGAAACTGAAGGTTTTTTTTACATTCAGTTGCTTCACTGAGCCAGGTATCTATCTATCTATCTATCTATCTATCTATCTATCTATCGACATGAGTATGTGGAGACATAGGAGCAGCACCTTAAAGTTAATATTCAAACACCTACTCAATTAATGATGGATAGTACTTTGCTGACCTGCAAGGTATCAGAGGTGGATGTGAAATAGTTGCATTTGAGGTTCTCACAGCACTCATTTATTGCTGCATTGTGTCTTTACAGAAACAATCCCCTCATTATAGTGCACAGAACAAACTGTCAACAGTTTTAATTGGGACTGGGAAGTTCTTTAAGACATTCATTTATATGATGTTATGGTTTTCATCGGTGTCTTCAACTGAAATCAACTACATCGACTCAAGACTGCAATTAATAAGTAACATTCTTGGTCCACGGGTGATGAACCTTAGCATTTTGGACACTGCTGATTTTTTTTCTGGGGTGCCATGATCATGCTAAACTGTCATCTTTGACAATTTTACCTGATAATAAAAGAAGAAAAAAAGATTTTCTGTGGATATTCATGGTTCCCAGAGGAGGAATCTTGTTTTTTGTGCTCCCCTGGTTTCTCTACTGCCATCATCAGGCCAAAATTTGCAATTGTACACAAATGTTAAAATCCAATGAACTGCAATAACAGTCAGAGAGCATACTCCCCACAAATGTCACTTTCGCAAACAATATATTTAATAAGCTACCAAAGGTTTTTTGTGTCTCCAGAGGGAGCTGCGTGATGACTGATTAATATCCTCATGTGATGTCACTTGAGTCAGCGTTATTTGGGTTTGAGGCCTACAAGTTTGAGACAGACAGAAGTGAGCTGACTGTGAGCTCTGTAGCCCTCTCCTCATCTCAGCCTCAGGCAAGAGGCTCAAGGTTACATTATCCTCCATTATCATAACACACCCAAATCTCCTGAGTTGCATTGTGGGTCATGTAGGCACCAGGTTTTTGCCAAAGAAGACGGGTGTGTGTGTGTGTGTGTGTGTGTGTGTGTGTGTGTGTGTGTGTGTGTGTGTGTGTGTGTGTCCATTGTGATTCAGATGATGTTATGGCTCTGAAATCTGAAAGAGAGGAGAACTCAACAACACAATTAAGTGTAGCAATGTAATTCTCTTACAGGCACTGACTGCTGACGAGTCACTGATCAAGATGTGAGTTGTGTCTGAAGTACAACCCTCTGACACTTGAATGAAAATCCTGATTTTAACGAGTTCTGGGAGTCATTTAATGATAAAGGACTGTGGCAGATAGCCCATTGACTGTCACATGAAAAGTAAAGGGGCAAACCAGACATTTAGTATTGCAGATACAGAGATATCCAGACTTTCAATCTCCATTATAGACGAGCTCCAGGATCCTGCTAGATCCTACAATTCCCACAATGCAACTTGTCATTGCACCCCTCCCTGCCTGGTAAATGCTTGCTTCTTTCCAACTCTATTTACCAAGTTTGTAACCTCGTTTATGCAGAGAAAATAAAGCTATCCTTAAACGGACAGGATGATAAAGGATGAATTAAACACAGCACAGGTGTACAGTAATTTGACAATCCAAAATACAACATATCATCCTTAAAACAGCTATAATCAATGTTTTTATATGTATCAAATGGCCGCAGCAGGCAGCCGTTTACAATGAAAAGGCTCTTAAAAAACACCATACACTACTTGCTCAGTACCCAAAGCAGAGTAGCGACTAGCTGGTAAACACAGAGGGACATTTAGCAGATAAAGAGCCAGACGTTTCCCTCAGGAGATGGTGGAGACCAAAAACAAAGGAAAAAGCACAACTTCAGCTTCAGCTAAAGTCACGTGAACAGTGCCAGCTATGAGGATTTCCTAACCAGAACTCCCACACTGATCAGAACTGAATTAGCAGGAGAAACAAAAATACAAGCTAAGCTAAACCTACCAGCGAAACCAAACACTTCTAAATCTGCAGCCATGTTCAGCACATGAACATGAACAGTCTGACAGCTAAAACCGTCGCTAAAAATCTACAACTAAAAAATAGTTTTAGCAAAGTCCAAGACGCCAGCTGGACACACCAAAACTGACTGAAACTGCACTGGTCTAAGACATGAGTTTGTGAACTAAACCTCAACAAGAGCTTGAACTGCTCTGAAAAGCTCAAACTGAAGTCAGACTACCAGCAGCAGTCTACAATTGAACTAAAATCAGAGTGAGTCAGGAAGTAGACCAGAACCAGAAATAAAATCTGGATTAAACCCGTGGCTGCTGGAGGAGGAGATCCTCCTCCGACCCTCCGATGCTCTTCAGGATCAGGTTTCCTCCTGCTCAGCTCCCCCCCTTCCAAACCCTTCTGCTGTGGAATTATGGAAGGAGGGACCTGCTGATTTTTCCTCTTCTTTTCTCTCTTTTCTTCTGCTTTTTTTTCTTTCTTTGAAGGAGGGGTCCATTCTTGTCTTCCCTAAACGTGAGCGGCAGCAGCTGGGTAATGAGGGTGCGTCCCCAATCGGTGCAGTCCCCAGCACCTCCCAGTTCTTCAGGCTCCCATATAAAAACCCTGGCGGAAAGTGAGTGTAGGCAGTAGGGAGTTTTCTGCTGGGGTCAGGAGGACTGTGAACAGACGAGCGGACCCTGCCCCAAACACCCGTGTATGAGTGGAGTGTAGCAGAAAAAGAGAACACCCCCAACTTTTTTCCTCTCTTGCCTCAAAGAGTCTACATGTCTAGTGGCATCTAGACATGTTCAGCTTTGTGGATTTGCGGCTGGCGCTGCTGCTCAGCGCGGCGGTGCTCCTGGTCAGAGCGCAGGGCGAGGACGACCGTAAGTTTCATCACTGTTTACTGGAGCTTCTCAACCCTTTTTTTTTCTGGTTTTTGAAAGTGGATTGTCTCTACGTGGGTGGACGGCTGCTGAGATCTTAGACAGAGAAGAGAAGAAAGGAAAGAGATTGAACTAGAAATAGAAACTTTGATGCGTGCTGGTCCTTTGTCTCCACATAGATAGATAGATAAATAGTTAGATAAATAGATAAATAGATAGAGAAGCTTGTGCAGCTTGTACTTTAAAGAGTACATGGTGTGCGTAATGCATTGGGCATCTTAAGAAGGCCTCTCTCTCTCCTTGTGCTTGTCAATGTCTCTCTACCCCCCACCTCCCCCATGCATGCAGAGCGAGTTGCTGCAGGTCTGGCAGGCTTGCTCCTCCAGGCGAGGGTTCCTAACGGAGACCAGCATAAATGCATGTTTAATCACATTTGAACCCAAAACAGCTGGAGTACTCTCAAAAAAACATCAGCTTTTTTTTTCCCCCCGACACAAGAGGCCTGATCCTCCAGCGGCGTTTTGTCAGATCGGTACACTAAATTGCAGTGTCTGCACCCCACCCCCTGAGAAGGTGGTGAAACCCCACAGTTTTGGATGTAAGATTGGAGGAGGAAAAAAATTGGCCTTTGCATGGCATCACCAGCGAAGGTTCACCCGCTTTCAGCAGACACGAGGCAGACAGGGAAAGCTTTTTACAGGCCTGATTGATGTGGCAGAGTAATTCACTGCCTGGAGCCAAGTGCTGAGTTGGCCAGGTGAGCGAGAGAGTCACATAGGGAGAAAACAGAGAGAGAGAGGGAGCAAAGGAGCTGAGCAGGCGTAGTCTTGTCTGCTAGGAAACATCTGACCTCTATCACCTGAGCAGGCTTCCTCTTTGTGCCTTGCAACAGAATTTACTAAAGCTCAGATGTGTTTCAAAAGAGACCATGGAGGCTCAGGGGAACAAAGGCCTCTGCTGGTGTTTAGACGCAAACATTTTCCTCCTGTAAGAAGACAAAGAGAATCAGCTCGGCTCTGGAAACAAGAACCAAGGAGCTGAAATTCAGTTTTTCCAGATGTTCCTCTTGTCTGGAAAGAGCTCAGCTGTCTGCCTGCCTGCCTGTCTGTCGGTCTATCTGAAGCAGATGTGGTTTGACCCTCTGAACGGTCTCGCAGCGCCACCCAGAGGTTTCTCTCAGACCTGCAGACACATCTGGCCGCCACGTCCCCCACACCGCCTCCTGTCCCCCTCCTCCTCCTCTTCTTCTTCTTTCCACTCTTTTTTTTTTTTTTTTTTTGTTGCTCTAATTACAAACACATGCGGACTGCGTTTCCACCAGCTGCTGCCAAGCCGACAGTCTGCTGCTGTGAGCTCAGCGCTTTGGCACGCTGCATTGAGGAGCCCTGAAAGGAGCCCCAGCTTCGGCTTTAGTTTCTTTAAGAGGCAAACAGCAGCAGCAGTGGTGAGACAGCTCAGGTCGGAAAATGTGACTCTGAGCGAGAGCAGTTTTTACTGCTGAACTGAATCGCTCCGTGCGTGTCGGTGATGTGACCCGCGCCCCGACGCAGGGCGCCGTTGCCCCCTCTCTCACCTCAGCCTGTCCTCTTTGGTCCGTTTCCGAGGTCACCACTTCCTGTCCAAGCTTTCCCCAACACCTTTTTCTCTATTGGATGCTGTAGCGTTGCTGTCTTCTCCTGTTCCTCTGTTCATGGTCATAGTTTTTGTGTCATTATATCTACTCTTTTGACGTATTTTCTCAACGTGCAGCATTTTTAAAACTGAACTTTTAACGCTAAAGGTTTTATACCAAACAAAAAAATAGGCCTGTGCCGATCGCAACTGTTATTAAAGCTATAAAAACTATACATTATTGATATTGTTATGTGAATTATATTCAAATGTCACTTTTAGTTGATGTGATAGGCCATAGATTTGAGCTTTTGGAGAAAAAATCATTTTTTTTTTAAAAGACAACAAAAATGAAAGCTGAACATGTATTTGTATTTATTTTTTAATTCATTTTAATGCATGATGTTTAAAAAGTTTAGATCAAGCTGCATTTGTTTTCTAGTTATAAAATAGACTAACATAGGCAGGCGAATTTGTTCATTGGTGTGTTCAGCTTCCATGTTGCATGTGCGTGTGCGCGTGCGCAGGTGGCTCACCTGTCTCTGTGTGTCGCCCCCCTCAGGCACGGGCGGAAGCTGCACCCTGGACGGCCAGGTGTATGCGGACCGACATGTGTGGAAACCAGAGCCATGCCAGATCTGTGTGTGCGACAGCGGCACGGTGATGTGCGATGAGGTCATCTGCGAGGATACAACTGACTGCCCCAACCCCGTCATCCCCCACGATGAGTGCTGCCCCATCTGCCCCGATGACGGTACCACTTCTCCGTCCCCTCACCTCTTCTTTCTTACTTGACCTTTTTTTCCTTTCTCCACTACTTTTTCATGGCGTCAGCTGCGTTTTGTCCTCTTTTTCTCACGTCTGTTCCTGGCCTCATTACAAAAAGTGGAAAGCATTGAAGCTCTTCCAGTTTTTCCTCTCCATCTCTAACACTTTCCCTCACTCCTTTCACATTTGTGAATAACATTACTGAACACATTATTACAGGGTTCCCCACTGCTGTCAGACAGTCTGCATCTAACTTAATGATTTCAGGATTCCCTAGTGTGTGTGTGTGTGTGTGTCTTATTTCCGAATCATAAGTCTCTGTCTGTGTCTCCACTCTCTGCAGGCTTCCAGGAGCCCCAGGTTGAGGTAAATATTGACTATTTCATTGATTATCCATCATTCAAATGAACGCAAATGACTTATCTAATTATCGTCATATTCTCTGTATTAATCATGATCATCATCACACAAATGTAATTCAATGTAAGAAAGAGACCTAATGGGTCTGATGTAACTATTGATAGTAATATTGCTTACTGATCATTGATGGATGGGTGATTTGAACATATGATCACTACATAATCACGAATCATCAGACACATCATTAAGCACGTGAATCATATTCTGATATATTAGTTGCATACTTTAGTTTTATCATGCACTGAGACACTGTTTTTTTTTTTTCTTTACTTCCAGGGACCCAGGGGAGAGCGCGGACCCAAGGGAGACAGGGTAGGTTCACACTCTCTTCCTCTTATGAATCACTCATCATCATCGTCGTTAGATTTCTGGTCAGCTGAGGGCCACGCGATGTGTTCACAGTCTGCCACTCTGAGTAGATTTTTATGTGTCTATGACGGAGCTGAAACAGCTATACTGACAAAAACATGGTGCATTTAGGTGATTTTGTCTCAGGAACATGTGGAAATAGGACAGATCCTTCAGCCCAGTCCAGCATTAACAATCTTACTTACATCAAAGCAAAGAAAGTGCTGCAAGAGCACTCACATTACTGACATACCACTGTGTAAACAGCAGCTGGTCTGAATGACATGAGCTCTGAGAATTTGTCCTACTTTAGCAGCAAAGCAGCCACAGACATCAGATATGATGAGGTAAAAGTCCCAGAAAATTAAATAAAGTAAATTGTACATATAGTTAATCAAAACTGTACTGAAGGATACTACTTGTATCCACTCCTAGCTCTGAATTAAGTCACTATCGCTTGTTTCTACAAATCATTTTACAGCAACAGAGTGAACTGAAGCAAGAGATTTGCTTTAACAGGGCTCATGATTTACTGAGAGCGGTGAAGTGATCAGTGACTGAAAACATGCTGGGATCAGGTTGAAACATGCAGACTGAGGTTGGAGCTGTTTGGAGCAGGACAGGAAGTGGAAACGTTGCTTGGTTGGAAGTTAAAAACTCAGGAAGAGATTTTGCTTGTTTCATTTTCTATTTAAGCAAATAAAGTATTTAGACACATTGATCACAGAGAAACGTACCAAAAATGATTAAATTTTCAAAACGTTAAAGGTGGTTTTATCTGAGGTATGGAAAAATCTCCAGCTACATCTGTAAGCTTTTACAGATCTCCACATTGATTTGATAATTTTATTTATTTTTTATCATAATGGGATTTGATTCCTCCAGCTCAGAGGCGCCTTTGGTTAGCCACATTAAATAAGATGAATACAGCTAAAAGACTTCAGCTGTTGTATTTTGGCAGGTCGGCTCACCTTCAATTGAGTCTGGAAGGGGATTTATAATCATATATAATTACGTGTTTTCAGTAATGATTGCTATAATGTGTTCATGATCATATTCATAATGTATCATTTATGACAATAATTTATCTTGAGTATTTGATGATCATGTAATTCCCTACAGAATAAGTGTAGTTTCCTACAAAAGGGTCAGTGACTGTTCTTACCCAGTTCCTGTATTTTGATGTCACATGACCACTACCAGTCCATTCCTGGTGGTCACATGGTCAGTCTTAGAGGAGAATAGACAGCAGTTCTTCCAGGTGTAATGCTGCTCTCATCACTATAGGGAGCTAATGAGCCTGTCAGGACACACATATAGGAAATTAAATATTATACACAAGGACTTGTTTTATAACAGAAGTAGAGGCAGTCATGTGACTGAGGTGGATGTTGTGTTTCCTCTCTTTGTCTATGAGTGAGCATTAGAGCGCTGATGACTCTTCAGGTGACTCTGACTCTTGAGGCTGACCCCTTCTCTCTGTATTTCTCCCGCTGCTGTCACAGGGTCTTCCTGGTCCCCCTGGCAACGATGGTATCCCCGGCCAGCCTGGACTGCCTGGACCTCCTGGCCCTCCTGGACCCCCTGGCCTTGGCGGAGTAAGTTGTTTATTTATTCTTTTTTTTGGCGTTTCTTAAACTTATTTAGGTCTAGCATGACCAGTTCTGAGCCAAAGCTGGAAACAAAAGTCACGTGACTGGTGTGTAGCTCACTAATAGGACAGCTGTGCCGTCATATCAGCCTGCTAATGTCAGCAACGGCAACTAAGAACACACAACAAAACAGCCATATTCAAGCATCTGTCCCAGTTCAGTTTTGTTAATCTTGACTGCCCAGCACTCATACTCCATTACCCATAATCCCTTTGTTAACTGTAGATGTTGGACTGCATTCTCACACCAGATGAACAGAGCACCTTAGTGCTTCAGTTCGAAAAACAAACAATTCCCAGGTGCGAGCAAATGCTGTGTTGTTTTCTTTTGTGAATTGTATGAAAGTGGACCAGTATAAGCCAGTAAGAGCATGCTGGGTGTGAACACAGCTTCACAGAGGGCAGGAAGAGCTGGGAACTTGAGCTCCATGTTCGCAGCTGAAACTCCAAGGACTTTGGCTTTCGGCCTGGGGTCAGAGGGTCAGAAGTTCACTTGTGTAGACCCACAGGGAGAGGGAGGAGATGTGTTCAGGACACTTGTTTGATCCATTAGCTGGTTGGTTTTTTGTACAATGAATAGATTTACCATGTTAACCATGTATACAATCCATCCTCATTTAGTATACAAAGCCGTCATCCCCACCTGCTCTCACTGTAGCTCAGGATACTGTGCTATCATTCCCAGGCTAATCTGCATTCTTACTGTATGTAGAATTTGCTAACGCTAATTCGTTTGCTAAGATAAAATGACACATCATCCCAGTCTAACTCTCCATGTTAACGTGGAAGGCATCATTGACTAGCATGCTACTTCACCACACGTAGTTAGTAGTATCACAGTCAAGTTTAGCATGCTGTGACTCAGCTAACTGTTGACTTTGACCCTAACTTACATGTAGAAGTACACTAAAGCAACATTTAAAGCCACATTCTAGGTTAGGGTGCTGAGCTAACGTTTCCTTTTGCATTCCTATATAGAATTTATCATTGCCTCACATGCTAATTCAGCAGGCTAAGCTAATATGACATATCCCAGTCTAATTTGATTTAGTTGTATAAAATTCACCGCTAACTCACATGCTCCTGTAATGTAGTTTTAGAATCGAATTAATCATTTACTCCCATGATAAAATAGCAGTGACTTAAATCCTACAACAACATATCAACAACAACCATTCTCTGTCTCCACGCTAAGCTAACACAGCCAGCATTAGCCTAGATTTACCTCACCTGAGACTGCATATTCTCCATGAGCAGCAGTGTGTCACACAGTGGCCTCTGTGGTCAGGTAACAGCAGTAGCATCCAAAGAGCTCAACAAATCCTACATTACTAACAGTACAAGTGATGAGGTCAAAGGTCATGGTCTGACAGAGAAGTGAAGGCAACCAAGCGGTTTAATGGCACATAAACACTTACAGAAACCAACTGCAGCAGAGCCAACTGTGCTGCGAGACTAGATCTGACATGTTTTGCTTGAGGTTGCTTCCCTGTGAATCATAATTTTCAGGATTTGATTGAGACATCATTGTGGATGCTTTGTTTTTTGCTCCAAAATCTATTAGAACATATCGCTTGAATGATCTTGCTTCTATGGCACATCCGCCTCTGAGTACAAATGCTTGTAGAGGAAGAGGAAAGGGTTTTGAGCTTCTTGTGAAAATGCATTGTTTCACATATAACTGGCATATAACACTCAGGGACAAGACAACATAGAAAAGGCTTTTTAATCTATGTCAAGGATATCTTAAACCAAACTGACATTTTCAGACTATATCTCACATGACAGATGGATTGTAATATTTATATCTCTGTTTGCCTTTTCCAGAACTTCTCCCCTCAGATGTCTGGTGGCTATGATGACAAATCCCCTGCCATGCCTGTGCCTGGACCCATGGTAGGACACACACACACAAACACACATGCTATCATTTCACTGTCAATCAGGGTGATACGGTGTCTGATCTTGCCTCTGTTTGATTGACAGGGCCCAATGGGACCCCGTGGACCTCCTGGAGCTGCTGGTCCCAGCGTAAGTACACCACATCCTCTTTCCTCAACTCATAATGTTTTAACGATGATGCTGCAAGGATAGAGGAGGAGAGGGCAGTGACATCACCATGACATCACTACCCTCTCCGCAGTGCCAGTCAGACAGAGTAGAGTAAAAAGGAGAAAGATTATGAGATATAATGAGAGACAGACCTGCAGTTCTGGAGACTTCTGAGTCCAGCCAGAGGTTGATTTGAACACAACACACAACTATTATAGCTATCTTACAGCTAGCGTCTGTACATTTTGTACAATGGCTGATTTGGGCAAATAAACACAGCAGTCAGATTTGCACAAATGAAGCGGCTTATGTGTGCATATGTAGATCAAATAGAGAGTGTTGTCAGAATGTTTGCACAGTATTGATGTTGTACGTGTAGTGATTGTGTTTATGTGTGTGTGTCCCCACAGGGACCTCAGGGATTCACTGGCCCCCCTGGTGAGCCTGGAGAGGCTGGACCTTCTGTGAGTACTAGGAACAAGGAAACAAATGCACACCTACCGCACACACTGATGATGTGCTACCATTCTCACATTGTGTGTTTCTCTCTCTGCAGGGTGCCATGGGTCCCCGTGGCCCCGCCGGCGCCCCTGGAAAGAACGGAGAGGATGTGAGTCACCTGGATCTGCTCATATTAAGCATCTATATCTCAGTTTAGAGTAAGAATGACTTTATCCATCCATTCAACCCTTCCTCTATGTCTCTCTTTTCCTCAGGGTGAGTCTGGCAAGCCTGGTCGTGCTGGTGAGCGTGGACCTTCTGGCCCACAGGTAAGTTGCCATGGCGGTGTAGCTCTCAGTGATGCAAAGTAAGAAACAAAAACAGAGCTGTGATAATAAATTATGTCTCCTATCTCTTTTCTTTCCCCCAGGGAGCTCGTGGTTTCCCAGGAACCCCTGGTCTGCCCGGCATCAAGGGACACAGAGTGAGTCAGCGCTCACACCCCTGTTCGACAAATTAACAATACAGCATCTCTCAGCTGTGGGCCTCATCTGAATGTCTCTCTCTCTCTCTGTAGGGATTCAGTGGTCTGGATGGTGCTAAGGGAGATGCTGGCCCTGCTGGACCCAAGGTGACTGTCCCTCTTTGTTACCAGCGCAGGAAAAGGTTTTACACATGCTTGGTAGCACTATGACAGGAGCAGCACGAGCAGTTGTTAAACTATATAAGTAAGAATAGTAGCAGCAGCGCTAATAGCAATGGTGATAGTGGCAGTGCTAGAGCTTGTAGTAGAATTATTAATGTGGTGCTCCAATGAGTAGAACTGCACTTCCATAATGTGCAGGAGAGATTTTTAAAAGAATAATAAAAAGGGAGGCCAAAAATTGGCTGCTCATCTCACCCTTTATCTAAGGCTTGATATTAGTATTAGTTGTGGGCACAGCCATAGTGCAGCCATGTTGGCTAGTTAAAGTAATATTGACAAATGATGCTACAGCTTCTGTCGTTCTCGTCATCTCACCTGCCCGTGTGTCATTGTGTGTGTAGGGAGAGAGTGGTGCCCCTGGAGAGAATGGAACCCCTGGTGCTATGGTGAGTATGACAAGCCCCTCATCCCAGCCAAGTAGCTGCCATGTTGGATTCGCCCCCCCTTCCAGCAGATTTCAAGGGTAAAACTGACTGACTCTCTCTTCCTCTGTCTCAGGGACCTCGTGGTCTGCCTGGCGAGAGAGGCCGCACTGGTGCTACTGGAGCTGCTGTGAGTCCGCACACACTCACGCACACACTCACACACACGGCTACTCTAATCAATCAGTGAACCGGTCAACCAATCACGTTTGTCTGTGTGCTGCAGGGAGCTCGTGGTAACGATGGTGCTGCTGGTGCTGCTGGACCTCCCGTAAGTATTTCATTCTCTAAAGCTTAAATGAAGGTTAAGTTGATGTGTTTGGTCAGATGCCAGATAGATCTGCTACATTTGTCTGAATCTCTTTGTCTTGTTGTTTCCGCTCAGGGTCCCACTGGCCCCGCTGGACCTCCCGGATTCCCTGGTGGCCCTGGAGCCAAGGTACTACCACACCAAACATGATCCATGCCAACAAACTCCATTTTTAATGTGCTTCACATTCAGCATCTTCCTAAATCTTCCACAGCTTTCTCCATCCAAAATACAATCACACGTCTCTTTGCTATATCTCATTTCTCTTCTCTTCTTTTCTCTCCTCAAGAGAGGTTGTGTCAATAGCAACAATGCATTTCCCTTAGCATATGTGTAGGTAGATGACCTTTAGTTTGATCTTTGATCCAGAAGGGGTCACATGGGGTGGGGGTCGTGCAAGGTCATCTAGGCTGCACAGGCATTCTGCATCATGCTCCACTTCCATAGCAAACCCTAAGTAAGTTTGGTTTATGTAGTAGTATATGAAAAGTCTCAGAGTTTCTACAGCATATATATTAAATTACAGTATTTTTGAGTGTGTTGCTGATGGACACTAACGTCTTGTATATCAACTGCAAAAGCTGTGCATTATATGAAGATTAGTATACCGCGACACAGTGGCCACTAAAGATACACTCCTCTGTTCACTCACTATCACATTTCCTTTCCATAGCATTTTTTCTGTCATGCCCATATTTTTCAAGTCATAGTTCATGTCTTGGTTTGGCAATGATGATCTGACTGAATCCTGTTCTTTGTTTCCCCTTTAACCAGGGTGATGCTGGAGCTCAAGGTGCTCGTGGACCCGAGGGCCCCGCCGGAGCCCGTGGTGAGCCTGGTAACCCCGGACCTGCTGGCGCTGCCGGACCTTCAGTAAGTACAAACAGTGATCCTCTATAACACACTCTTCAGGTCCTGTATGTGATCACAACCATAGAGGAAGTGTCCTTTTCTTAAGTGAAGACGAAACTTCCTCAGTGGCTGCTCCTTGAATGATGATAGTGATGTATTAGCATCTACATCATTCCGTTGATCAAAATCTCTTCCCTTCTTTCGCCTCTCAGGGAAACCCCGGAAATGATGGAGCCACTGGACCTAAAGGAGCCCCTGTGAGTGTCCCTCTCAGCACATTTACCTTATAGGCATATTAGAGTTGAGGGTTTGAATCCCTTTCTGGCTCAAAAGCTCAGATAAAGCAGCTGTGTTTCAGTATAGCATGATGTGACTGTGTTGTTGCTGTGTGCTGCCCCCTGCAGGGTGCTGCTGGAGTTGCTGGAGCTCCCGGATTCCCCGGACCCCGTGGACCCTCTGGACCTCAGGGTGCTGCTGGTGCCCCTGGCCCCAAGGGTAACACTGTGAGTAAAAGCTCTCTCAGCACTAATCAAAGCCAAAAAAAGTGTTTTCTTCTGTCCTCTTTAATCTACATGAGTGAAAATAATACTTCATCCAAACATACTGAAGTAGAAATAAATGTACTGAGTAAAAGTAAACATAATGTTATTTTAGTTTCCCTCCTGTGTAAGTCAGATGTTGACTTGTCAGATTCTTGTGTTGTTTTTAAGTTTTTGTTTGTTTGTTTGTTTGTTTGTTATTTGTTTGTTGTCAAGATTGGTCCCAATTATTGTATATTCATAATGTGTTTGTCCATGTGTTTTAGATGACTGACATTCACAGCTCAATCGTTCTTTGTTTCTTTGTTTATGTTTGATTGTTTGCCTGATTCCTTCAGGGTGAGGTTGGTGCCCCAGGAGCCAAGGGAGAGGCCGGTGCCAAGGGAGAGGCTGTAAGTTGAGGTTCACCACAGTCAGCACGGCGCACAGCTCTGTATACACACATGTATGAATACACTTTCGGTCTCTTATGCCATCTGTGTGCGTGTTTGTGTGTATTCTCCAGGGTGCTCCAGGAGTTCAAGGACCCCCAGGACCATCAGGTGAGGAGGGCAAGAGAGGAGCCAGAGGAGAGCCTGGTGCTGCAGGAGGCCGTGGAGCTCCTGGAGAGCGAGTATGCATCTCACCTAGTTTTCACAGTATTATTCTGTTCACTGTAATATTCTTTAAGATGACGTGTAATGTGTAGGGGTAGTTGCCTGTTGATGTATTGTTAAGTCAAGTCTCTATACAGAGTTTTAGATGTATTCTTAAATATCTGCTTGAGTTACCATTTTAAGGCAGTTATGCCACTTTTAACAGAGTTAATTTGGAATTATTCTTATGTTTGTGCTGCCACTGTCGTAACAGATATGATTTTAAATTAAAAAAAAAAACAAAACACTTTTGCCAGTCAGGGCAATATAACTGAATATTCTTTTCAGCTATGAACCCAAACACCAATGATGGAAAAGGTCAAAATACTGCCTTTATATATATATATATATATAGTATATATAGTGTAAGCAAACTCACTTGTGCCCCCTGCAGGCCAGATGACATAGAACAGCAGGAACGGAGTAGAATTTCAAGATAGCTGGAAACATTATTACTACTACAGTATCTGGCATATTGTCTAGTCTCCTGAGCCAGAATCTAGCCCACAATGCATCATGCCTCACGTTTGAATTGCTTTCCACACTCGAGCATACATCACAGTGTTGGCATGGACTGACTTCATGACAAAGGACATGTCAGGATCTTGGTTCGAGATCATAGAGCTAATCAGGATGTGCTTGACTCTCTCTACAGGGTGCCCCTGGTGGTCGTGGTTTCCCCGGTTCTGATGGCCCTGCTGGACCCAAAGTGAGTTAAACACACACACACACACACACACACACACACGTTTGATATGTCGTTCCATTTTAGTTACAAGTGTTGAGCCACGTCAGATCAATTTCAATTTAATTAATCCTTCTGCCTTTTCCCTCTCTTTCTTTCCCATCATAGGGTGCCAATGGCGAGCGTGGTGGCCCCGGAGTTGTTGGACCTAAGGGTGCCACTGGTGAGCCTGGCCGCACTGGTGAGCCTGGTTTGCCCGGAGCTAAAGTGAGATTCCCTGCCAACTATCTATCACATAATTGTTTGCAACATCATTTATTCACTTCAAGGGTTCCCCTCTGACCTCTGACTTCTACCTGTAGGGTATGACTGGCAGCCCTGGCAGCCCTGGACCTGATGGCAAGCTGGGAGCTCCTGTAAGTTTATGTTCAGTATAATACATTTAATCTTAATCAAAATGCCTACATTTTGTGTTTATTTAAGTTAATCCTTAATTAATCCTTCTCTCCAGGGAGCCCCTGGACAAGATGGCCGCCCCGGACCCCCTGGTGCTGTTGGAGCTAGAGGCCAGCCTGGAGTCATGGGATTCCCCGGACCCAAGGGAGCAGCTGTAAGTGATGTGTCTCAGCTGCTACACAGTATCTTTGATCATATGTTTATGAATATTTTGGTCACCAAAAATTGTCTCTGGTAATAGTGCTTTTCTACTCCTGTGTGTAGGGTGAGGCTGGAAAGCCCGGTGAGAGAGGAGTAATGGGACCCACTGGCCCTGCTGTAAGTTGCCTACACTATCCGACTCTTTTAATCTACTGTACTCCACTGTTTTCCTCTAACGCATAAAAGGTAGACCCTGTGTGTCTAAAAGCCTGCTATCTTTCTACCCAGGGTGCCCCTGGAAAGGACGGTGACGTTGGTGCTCCAGGTGCCCCTGGACCTGCTGTAAGTAAAACACACACAACTACACACACACACACACACACATTAGCCCACTTTAACACAAGGCTCATTAGCAGTACCCCTGATAAGCCTGATAGAGTCACACTACAAAATCTTTTCAAAACTTCAACATGCAGCTACTCACAACAAGTCATACCCACACAGTGCCTTCTGGTCATTTTCAGTTCGCTCTAACAGTCCTTCTCTTGCTAATCCACAGGGTCCTGCTGGTGAGAGAGGAGAGCAGGGACCCGCTGGAGGTCCTGGATTCCAGGGTCTTCCAGGACCCCAGGGTGCCATTGGTGAGAGTGGCAAGCCTGGAGAACAGGTACTGACTGAGATATGGTTGATTTGTATACCTGATTAAATTGAAACTTCCTAGTAAATTAATATATCAATTGCCTGTCTGTCTATCTAGGGTCTGCCCGGTGAGGCTGGAGCCCCAGGACCTGCTGGTGCTAGAGTAAGTAGCCCATCATCATTATCATCATGTTTACAATTACTTAGCAGTCTGCTCAAAGCACCATCCATTAATGGAACATCATTGTAGAGTTGTCCATTAATAATAAGTACCATCTTTACAAACCAGGCCACAAACTGGTAAAAAGTTGTTTTGTAATGAGAAATGTATTCAGTAATATTTGCAGTTAAAGGGAACTGTCTCAAAAACTATGTTTGGTTCCAAATGTAGGTTGCTGTGACACAGTGAACTGGCCTCACCTTTGCCCATGTTTTTAGTCCAAACACTCCAAGCTGGAACTGTGACTCGTTTAACTTGACCTAACTGTTAGCTTAACTCGCCAGCAGTTTCCTCTAGCAAACACACAAATGTTAATGCTAACAGGCTAAAACTTGCTGATAATGGGCCAAGGTGATGTTGGTTAGCTATGGAAATAGCAAGCTCTTTAAGCTTACATTGTTTACTATTAACATATAGCTGAAGATGTTCAGTGTGGCCATCTGAGGAAGAGGCCCTTTATAAAAACCAAGAGCCTATCTGACCACCCGCATTGATCAGAAAGTTTTGAAAAGGCTCTCACACAGATAAAAAGGATGAAAGCTTTCCACCCAACATCAGTACCTCATTTTATTGTTATCATCAACCTTATAGATATGCATTCCACAGCCAGATAGATCCCCTGGATTTTTTTAACTCTTGCACTCTTGTAATTTCACCTCAACTTATTTAACTCTTTGTCTCCCCTTCCAATCAGGGTGAAAGAGGATTCCCTGGTGAGCGTGGTGCACCTGGTGCTGTTGGACCTGCTGGTGCCCGTGGATCCCCCGGAGCTGCTGGAAACGATGGTGCTAAGGTAAACCTGAGAGACGTGGAAGAAAATGATCTTGATGGCCAGGAAGTTCTCATTTCCTGTGCAGCCATGTGGCACATGATGATTGATTGGAACTTGATTGATAAGTGGAACTTCTTTCCCTTAATCCCTTTTCTTTGTCCCCTGCCTTCCTCAGGGAGATGCTGGAGCCCCTGGTGCTCCTGGAGCCCAGGGTCCTCCTGGACTGCAGGGAATGCCTGGTGAGCGCGGTTCCGCTGGTCTTCCAGGACTGCGGGGAGACAGAGTGAGTTGCCACAACACTGTTTCTAGTACTCCCAGTATTCCCAGCATATAGGATGGTGTGTAAGTGGTCACTGTTTGTGAGTGGCACAACTCACAGACCACTTGCAGGATTATCAGAGGTCTAATGCACTAATGCAACAAAAACATTCCACTATGATGAGTCCAGCCAGTGTAAAGCCATCACCACCATCAACAGCAACTTCCCAGAGTTTTACCACCACACCACTGGCATAATTTTATTAACAATAATTACTAATCAGATGTGGCGCCACCTACAGAATGCTCCCAGTATTACAGGATCTGAAGTATGATAATATCTTGAATAACTCACTCACCCTCTCCATCCAATAACCTAGGGAGATCAAGGTGCAAAGGGTGCTGATGGAGCTGCTGGTAAGGATGGACCCCGTGGTTTGACTGGACCAATTGGACTTCCTGGACCCGCTGGAGCCACCGGAGACAAGGGAGAGCCTGGCCTTGCTGGACCTGTTGGACCTGCTGGAGCCCGTGGAGCCCCTGTAAGTGCCTGCCTATTTGTCTGTCAGGACCAGGAGATGAAGCTCCAAGTTCCTTAGTTGAATGACAGCTGAATGTTGAAATCCTTAGCTGACTTCTTTTACCCCTCCTCTTCCTTAGGGCGAGCGTGGAGAGGCTGGCCCACCTGGACCCGCTGGATTCGCTGGACCTCCTGTAAGTCATGTCATCATGAATGTCCTATATTCCCTCGACTCTTTTTGTTTTGCTTGAAGCTTCCGCACAGAATTTACAGAGAAATTGTTTGTCTCTCTCTATACATCATCGTTTCACTACAGGGTGGTGATGGACAGCCTGGTGCTAAGGGAGAGGCTGGAGATAATGGTGCTAAGGGAGACGCTGGTCCCCCTGGCCCTGCTGGACCCACTGGCGCTCCTGGACCTCAGGTTTGTATACTCATACTGTACATTCACACATCATTATAGTAAGAAAATGTGCAGAAAATCCTCCAATGTAGAGTGAACATCAGAAGTCTCTGTGGCTACATTGCCATGTTGACTGACACTATGTCTTTTCAGGGTCCCGTTGGAAACACTGGTGCTAAGGGAGCCCGCGGACCCAGTGGACCTCCTGTAAGTTCTTCTTCTACTCTGTCCTTCTCTTGCTCTATTACATTTACATTGTTGTCAACCTGCCTGACTTCAGCTTCAGAGAGACTAGAAAATACTTTACAATCCATACAATCCACCATAAAAATGCTTTCATTCAGTTGTTTTACTTTTATTGTGAAAAGCTAGGGGTGTTTCTGATCCATCTATGTTTTTTTGTTTTTGCACTGACTTGATACGGCCATTTTTCCAGCGAAGTCAGCTCATGGACATGTGTCTTTCTCCCTAGGGTGCTACTGGCTTCCCTGGTGCTGCTGGCAGAGTTGGACCTCCCGGCCCCTCTGTAAGTAATCTCTAATGTTATTACCACTTCTTGTTCCTGTGGCAGGGCTTAATGTCCAGGATGGTTTTCAGCAGTGTTGTATTCCTCCTATAGGGCAACCCTGGACCTCCTGGACCTGCTGGACCCGCTGGCAAAGAGGGAATCAAAGGAAACCGTGGTGAGACTGGACCTGCTGGTCGCACTGGCGAGATGGGTGCTGCTGGACCCCCAGGACCTGCTGGAGAAAAGGGTAGCCCTGGTGCCGAGGGTGCTCCCGTAAGTTGTCTTTATCGTGAAGTCCTCAAAACAAACAAGACTGCCAGTGGAAGGAGAACCAAATGATTGGTTGCCAATAAATAACTTATTTGATACCAATTTAATTATTTTCTTTATGTAATAATACTGAATTAATTAAGTCTCCACAATTTCACAGGCAACATGCAGACCTTGTTTAGCTGTTGGTTGCTGTCAATTTCTGCTGCCCTACACCCTGATGTCTAACCACTTTGTCTTTATCTCTCTTTTCCCACCCATGCAGGGTAGCGCTGGTCTGCCTGGACCTCAGGGTATTGCTGGACAGCGTGGTATTGTTGGTCTGCCTGGACAGAGAGGAGAGAGAGGTTTCCCTGGCCTGCCCGGACCTTCTGTAAATTCCTATTGTTACTCTATAAACACTACAAATCTAAAAACTGCACAGTGGATCTGATGTAACCAGAATATCCAAACAGCTTTAACCAAGCCAATGTGATGTTTAGAATCAAACATGGCTCCAAATCCAGAATATTAATGATCAAGAACCACTTCTAGTTGATGTGACGATGAAACCAAAACCACTGAGAGTGATTGGACAATACAATTCAGCTCCGGTTCAGTCAATGAACACTGTGTGGCCTCCAACAACAATGTTTGTAATGTTTATCCTCAAATAACAAACTTGGATTCAGCAATAAGCTTCAATCACTTAGAAAAGTAACTGAAATTATTATGACCGGACTGACTGTGGCTGTGTCACTCACAGGGAGAGCCTGGAAAGCAGGGACCAGGTGGTCCCGGTGGTGAGCGCGGACCTCCCGGACCCATGGGACCCCCTGGCCTGGCTGGAGCCCCTGGCGAGCCTGGACGTGAGGTATGAAGAAACAATCATACCTGATCACGAAGTCTATTTATCTGCTTTTTCTGTGCTGGTGTATTTAAGTCTGTTTCCTAATCAGTTAACCTGCTTTGTGCTGTAGGGAGCCGCTGGTAACGAGGGAGCAGCTGGTCGGGATGGAGCTCCTGGACCCAAGGTGAGTTCAAAAGACATCATCACGAACTAACTAGCACCAGAGAGCAAATTCGTTCTCAGTGAAGGTGAACAGTAAATGGATAGACTTGATTTGTTTTTCCAAATGGAAGCTACACTGGTGCAGTAAACCAGTCTCTACTATAGCACTGATCTTGAGAAGAGTCAACAAGGTTGACCTGAACCAAGCAATAGCTAAACTAACCTCCAAGGTCATTTAGCAAACAAAATGCTAACTGCAATGGCTTCTGCTAGGTACAGTGATTCTTAGCAGAGCATCTACTACAGTTAGCAAGCTGAAAAGCTGCCAGTATCACACAGTCATAACCACATGACATGGATAGAAACTTCATTATCAGCTGTTGTCAGAGCTAATATCGCCAATATGGCTGCCAGAGAGCAAAGTTATACCACCTGCAAGTATTGATATGTTTTGTGAAGCCTACAGTGGCCAGTTTTACCAAATCTTGTATATCTGAATTTTCTTTGGACAAAATGGTCAGTGACCATAGACATATTTGGTTTTATCTGAGCCTTTTTCATCACAACCCATTAAATTCCTTGAACACAGGACTGGACAGACCATGGTGATAAAATAAAGATATTATGCAGTATAGCATTATGTAAGCTGTGAAGTAAATAAATTATTTTGTGTTTGCGTTTTAGGGAGACCGTGGAGAGGGTGGCCCTGCTGGAGCCCCTGGTGCCCCTGGACCCCCTGGTGCCCCTGGACCCGTCGGACCCGCTGGAAAGAACGGTGACCGTGGAGAGACTGTGAGTGACAAAATTATTTTTTAGTTTAGCCAATGTCTTTTAATGAAAATATTCATAACTTTAGTATACGTTGATAAAAGTTAGCCATTGCTACAAAATCTACTGAAGATGGGAGACCTGCCTTTGCATTTAACTGATTTTTGTATGTTTCAGGGACCTGCTGGCCCCGCTGGCCCTGCTGGCCCTGCTGGACCTCGTGGCCCTGCTGTAAGTACCAACATCAGCACCATTAATAGACCACTACAAAAGATGTAACAGCATGAATAGGAAGGCAAAAACACAATCCTCACCAACTTCTTCCAACTAACAGGGAGCTGCTGGAGTTCGTGGAGACAAGGGAGAAACCGGAGAGGCTGGAGAGAGAGGCATGAAGGGACACAGAGGATTCACTGGCATGCAGGGACCTCCTGGACCTTCCGTATGTCACTTTACACTCATAACAACACACATATAAGTAATATATGCAATATGCACACTTTATTTCTAACTCCTGTTTATGTTTGTTGACCTACAGGGATCTTCTGGAGAGCAGGGACCTGCTGGTGCTGCTGGACCTGCTGGACCTAGAGTGAGTTAACTCACCACAACATTACTAGTGCTTGGAGCAGTTTTAAGTGTTTTGCATTTTGATATTTGCTATTTTCCATGTCTCAGAGTGTTTGGAAGGACCTTGACAGACAGAGACTTTAAGGTTTCCCTTTATGCTGTTTGCAGGGCCCTGCTGGATCTGCTGGATCTCCTGGTAAGGATGGTATGTCTGGCCTGCCTGGACCCACTGGACCTCCTGGACCTCGTGGACGCTCTGGAGAGATGGGACCTGCTGTAAGTCTCAGTAACAGTCTAACTACCAATCCATTAATCCATCCTCTGGTTTTTCATTCATTCATCATATAGAGGCTGTGATTTTGTAGGAACACCACAAGGCCTCTACCAGCATTGAAATAACTTCTTCTCTTCCTCCTCTTCCCTCACTTGTATCTCAGGGTCCTCCCGGACCTCCTGGACCTCCCGGAGCACCAGGTGCCCCTGGCGGCGGATTCGACCTTGGCTTCATTGCCCAGCCTCAGGAGAAGGCCCCTGATCCCTTCCGCATGTTCCGTGCTGATGACGCTAATGTTCTCCGTGACCGTGACCTGGAGGTGGACAGCACCCTGAAGAGCCTGAGCCAGCAGATCGAGCAGATCCGCAGCCCTGACGGAACCCGCAAGAACCCCGCCAGAACCTGCCGTGACCTCAAGATGTGCCACCCTGACTGGAAGAGCGGTGAGTAAAGGCCTTAACAAGAAGTGGATAGTGGTAGATGGCAGCATTTAAGACAACATTAAGGCAGTCGCCATATTTGGAATTGGAACATTTGCCTGGAGGACAAATAGGTTGCTGGAGTTCTGACTTTTCCTCTCCAAACTCTAAAGGCGAGTACTGGATTGACCCTGACCAGGGCTGCACTCAGGATGCCATCAAGGTCTACTGCAACATGGAGACTGGAGAGACCTGCATAGCCCCAACTCAGCGCGAGGTCGCCCAGAAGAACTGGTATGTCAGCAAGAACATCAAGGAGAAGAAGCACGTCTGGTTCGGAGAGGCTATGACCGATGGCTTCCAGGTAAACACACTAAACCCATGAAATAGAGCATTTTTTAACCCCTAGATACCACCTCCTCTCAGTTTCTTCTGTTTCTCTTTACCCCCCCTCCATCCTGTCCTCCTTCCCTTTACATTCAAATCCATCCCTACTTTGGACAGCTTGCATCTTAGTTCCGTCTTTCTATATTCATCTCAGTTTCACTTCTTCACTTCTCCCTCCTCTTTTGTTTTCTCAACTCTTCCTTAATTTTCCAATTCTACACCTCTCCCCTCACAGTTCAGTCATTAACTTCTCCCCCCTCCTCTCTCCGCACAGTTCGAGTATGGCAGCGAGGGCTCTCTGCCTGAGGATGTCAACATCCAGCTGACCTTCCTGCGTCTCATGTCCACCGAGGCATCCCAGAACATCACCTACCACTGCAAGAACAGCGTCGCCTACATGGACGCCGCTGCCGGCAACCTCAAGAAGGCCCTGCTCCTCCAGGGCTCCAACGAGATCGAGATCAGAGCCGAGGGCAACAGCCGCTTCACCTACAGCGTCCTGGAGGATGGATGCACGGTGAGGAAACTTTAGCTGATACTCTCATCCCAATCCCACCTTTGGATGAATACGCTGAATAAAATGCTAAACCTTAAAAGTTAGCAAGGAAGTCAAGGGTCAGACTTCACTATTCGGTGTGCATGGACGTGACATGGAAGCGTTCATCAGACGTGAAACATGCCTGCTAGTTACTGTAGCTAGTCTTGCAGTTCATGTGCTTTAAACAAATGGAGAAAGAAATTTTGAAATTTCCAGTGTTAACTACGCAGTGGCCATTTTGAATGTTGACCCTAACTCTCCTCTTGTCTCTTCTCTCTCCAGTCACACACCGGTACATGGGGCAAGACAGTCATCGACTACAAGACATCGAAAACATCTCGCCTGCCCATCATTGATATCGCTCCTATGGATGTTGGTGCTCCAGACCAAGAGTTCGGCCTTGAAGTTGGACCCGTCTGTTTCTTGTAAAAAGAGAAATCTGGACTTGAAATTGTTGTTGTGTGTGTGTGTGTGTTTTATTTTTTCTAACAGTCATCTCTCTCTAAAAAAACCCCCACCAAAACGTTCCTCTAATGCCATTTTTCTGAAAAATCCAACCCCTCGCTCGTGATTCTACGAGTTTGCATTTGGCCGTTGCTCCGATGGTCCACTTTGCCTAAAACCTGCACTTCAACAAGATGGCGGCGATGTGGCGGAGTCTGCATCGTCGTTTTTGGGACCACTACTTTTTTTGTTTCTGACTCTTTTTTTGTTTTTTTTTTTTAACCATCACCAACACCAAGGATCCTGTAGAGAAGACATTTTGTTTCACTGGCAACAAGAAAATAATATATGCTTCTGTAAAGTGTAAAAATTTACTTCCCCTCTTCATCCAGCCAAACCAGGCCTCTCTGGAGTTTACAGAAACCAACAGAAACACACAGGTGACTTTTGTATTTTTATACACCACTGCGGTGAAAGGAATGAAAGGACAGTCCCAACAGACAGAACCCAATTGCTTTGTACCACGTTTCAGGTGTTGATGAATAAACGGTGAAACTGACAGCCATGTTTGTCTCTGTTGTTCTCCCCCCCCACCTCTCCACCTGCCCCAGACAACACTGACAACTCCCTCCTCCTCATCCGCTGATGTTGTAGCTGTCGTGATTTGTTTGTTGTTGTTGCCGCTTTCTTGTCTGTTCCTTTCAAGTTAACCCTTTTTTTTAAAGAAAAGTCACATTAAACCACCAGCAGAGAAACATGGGTTTAAACCTCTTTTTTGAAAGAAAAAATCCTATGGCTACCTCAGAAAAGCAAGGAATTCCAGCTGTAAAAAAAAAAAGGGCCCAGTGTTTTTAAAGTGAAGCCTGCAGTAGTTGTGGCGCTCGGTGGGGTAGTCGAGGTTGACTGACACTTTAGCAGAAGCAGGAACAGCTAAAACTTAAGGTGCTATTCTTTGAGGTCTCCTGGCCGTGCAGTATGGCTTTGCTGTTCTGTAGCGTTGAGCTCACTCTGGCGTGGCAGGGCCCTCTTGGTGCTAAAATGAAACCACGGCTTTTATTCTTGGTGCCGGACTGACACAGACTTCCTCTATTTCCAGCCTTGGCAGTGCTGGCGGTCAAACTCTTGCTCTGTTTCTGAGCTCAAGTGAAAAGTGGAGCCGCTTGTCTTCTCTTCATAACACTTTTTGGTTTTGTGTTTTGAACCTCCCCACCACCTTTCTGTCACCCAAATTCTTCTCCACTCCTCCATCCACACATCTGTTGTAGTTTCTTTCTTGTTTTCTTGTGCGAAGGGTGAATTTTCTCAAAAAAATTGCAATCCAACAGATTTTCAAAATGCACAGAAAGAGAGCCATCAGCAAAGACTTTGTGAGAGAAGGCAGACAGACACACCCATGGGGGAAAAACACCACAAGGATCTGTACCTATTTTGTATATGTATAATAAATTGAGATGTTTTTAATTATTTTGAATGCTGAAATAAAGCATGTTAAGTGGTCTAACATTGAATCCTGCCTAATTTCCCTGACTGACTCACTGACTGCCCCTCCCCCCGCCCAGGACTTGTCTGTTTTACCTATTTTGTAGAGTGACTGAGAAAACAAGATTAAAGAAAAATCAAATGTTTTTTTTCTTGTCTCTTGTTCAGTCTATACTATTTGGAAGGGCCAAAGTGTGACTGTGTGGAAATAGAAAAAGTTGCAACTGACCACCCCAGACAAAACAGTACTTTTATCTTTTGCGGTCCTTGTTTGCTTGAAAGGTCAGAATGGATTCAGAAATATGTTGAAGCAGTGCTGTGACATTTTGCTTCTGATCTGAGTTCTTTTTCTTGATAATTCAAAACCTCTTAAGCATCTTTGTTTACTGGAATGATCAGTCAGCAATGTCAGCCTCCTCTCCTCTCATGTTTCCTACAATCTTGGCCTAAATTGCGGTCTGAAAACGTAGCCATGTAATGTAAGCAGCTCAACACATGTGGCTTTTTAACTGGGCAGCATGTACAATGGCTGGGTCAGAAAAGAATAACTGTGGCCTACCTCTCAGTTGGTGGAGACTCCTTGTTGTTGTCAGGCAGTCCCAAAGAGCTGGTGATGTTTTATCCAGGCCATTAAATCCAATTTGTGAACATCCATAATCCACCAAGAAAAGACTCCAGCACTCCTGATAATCCAGCACTGATGACGATGAAGATATTTGTCTGAAATAATCCAATGTTTCCACAGAGAGGCAGACCATCTGCACAGCTCAGGCAGCAGGACTGAGGGGCTGCCGGGTGGACCAGCTCTCAGCTCAGCCTGTTGGCATCAGCTTGGCTTCACAAAGACACTGATTGTCCACCTTGAGGGAGGCAGCTACCCAGGAACAGCGGATAGGTTTGCACTCCCAGTGGGAATCTGGATTATTTCTGCAAGAATTTGGGTCTTTATTTGAGGCCTGGGCAGAGGAATGCTGACCTCTCCAGTTTCAGACACAGAGAAGGCTCTGTTTGCAGAGAGGAAACCCCTCTGCTATTCTACACTCAGGGTAACAACATCAGAGGGAGGATGATGAGGTGAGGCCAGGTAAAAGTAGATAAAAAGGAGATGGTGATGTATATACATGGGACTTTTAAAACACTTTAAAGAGTGAGGTAATGCAATTTACAAAAAAAAATATTTAACATAATAACATATTATTATGTGTATCATTATATCACCTACCCCTTTGTGGTTCAAAAACAATTGGAAAATTGCAATTAATAAGATTCAACAGCTATAGCAATCTGTTTTTCAGAAAAAAAAAATGTACAGACAAATACTGTAGTTACAATGTAATCTGACCATGCCATGTTTTCTGGATTGTGCTATAACTAGGGCATAGTTTCTGGAAAAAATGTTTAACTTATTTCAGTGAGCATCAGTGTAAAGTACTGTTAGTAAATGTTGTGAAACTGCTAGTTTCACATCTTAATATTAAGTAATTACTTCACTAATTACTCAGCAGTAAAAGTAATATGTTAAGTTACTTGTTACTTTGCTTTCATTATTCAGCCCCAGCTCTCTTTAATGTGCCTTAAAACCTGCAATAACTGATTCTGGCCATTTGGGGGAAGCAAAAACAAGATGAACTTGTTACCAAGACATCCAGAAGTTATAGAGCAACATTATCATTGATTTGGATGTCATGTTTGTGTCACCAGAAGTATGTATTTCCAATTTTCACTCTATTTTAGCTGTGTTTTTAGTCTCTACTGCTGACAGAAATATTAACTCTTTAGCTGCTACACACTTTTATTATTATTTAAGATTTTTGCCATTATTATTTATAATCATTTATTTCATCTTGAAATTCAGTCAATTTTTGTTGACCTACAGGTTCCACGTTTATTTACAGACAAGCCAAGTACACATCACCTCCTCCGCCTTGCCCCTGCTTTCCACTGTGTCAACCCACTGTTTCTTCTGTCTGGACAACTCCGCTCAGTCTTGCTGTTCCTCGCACAACTGGTGGAGGATGCAAGATGAGATGGTTACTGTGAGATGGAGATGTGCAACATGCCCCCACCAGAGTAATCACGTGGTGGTAGGGGCTATAGTTTGTTGTTTGGAGCTGCAGGCAGGAGCAGTTCAGGTGCATCTCTCTGCCATAGTCAGCATGCGTGTTGGTGGGGATGGCTGGAGTTGGAGGTTGGTGGGTTGGGGTGGTGGTTGGGTTAAACGGCCAAGTCAAATAATCAAATCCAAGGATATGCAGCTCTTTTTAAGTGAATGGTGATGAAATATTAATATAAACAACATCATTTGAGAGAAGCTTCAATGACTCACGCTTTCAGTTTCAACCCATCACAGATTCAGTGTTGGAGAGTACAGTCTCCCACATGAACTCATCCTCCTGCATCTTAGATATCATCCCCACTATACAAAATTTGAGGTATTTCCCACTGGAAGCCCTGCACTGAAAAAAGTATAACCCTGCTTAAACAAACAAACAAAAAAAATGATGTCCAGATATCACATCTAAAATATTTGACTTCACAGAAACTATATTTAGTGACTTCTTATGACCTGATTATTTTATGTTGATCGTAACAATAATTCTTCACTTGAACTAACCTTAATATTTTTGCCTTGATCCAAATTATTTATAATATAAATATAACATTTTAGTTACTGAGCCAAACTATTAAATTGAAACTGAAACAAGCTAATTTATTCACTTTTAACTGAATTAACATGTTTACATTGACACCAGTTAATTAATTTATGTATAACCAAACTATATTTCTCACATTTTATTTGACTTTATTATTGAAAATAATTTGTATTGCCCATCTTATAAACTCTATACAAAAACACACTTGTCCAACAGATTATTCTAAATATATTTATTAATCTTTAACACATGAGCCATATGCAACACATTTAACATCTGGCAATATATGAACCAAACAGCATGAGAAAACATAAAATGACAGGCTGCAGTCTTTACACATCCGATAACTGTGAAAACAAAGGAAATAATAGTGAATTCCCTTACAGATGATCCACTGATCTGTGTTGGTTCAATCAACAGAACTAAAAAATATATAGTAGTCCATCTGCTGCTAGATGAGTCATGGTCTAGTGTTCAGGGTGATTTGAGGAATAGTTAAAAAGGCGATGCGCAGTGTAGATGCAAGATATTACCTGTTCAAGTTGAATGAAGCTACAGAGAGCCAAAGAATACAAAATAAAATGACCTATTACTACTCTCTGAAGATCACATAATACATAAATGCAGATAATACAGTAACTGCAAAATATGGGTAAAATATCAAATTAGTCACTGGAACCACTAGAGACTGAAGGACTTGTGGAGATTGACACTGAGCCACAAACACCAACAGTGACCAACACAAGAGTTGTGGAAACAGCTGCAGCGACACCTGCCGACCAGAACCCAACAGTACAGACAGAGCGAAACAAAATGTCTGTGCAGGTACTCATTGAGAAACTGTTTACTAAAATCTTCAGAGAAGCAGACGTGGACTTTCACACTGATGACCCACAGGACATCGCTAGGCATCTGCTTGAGTGCACATGGGCCCAAGTCAAGGGTGAAGACATCAATGTAAAAACCTTTCAAAAGCTTGACGAGGCCATTTTCATGGACCTGCTGGACAAGTGGAGGGATATAGATATGTTGCTGATTTCTTTGAAGACAAGGGACCCAGCAGTTGAAAAATGTATTATCTCCACTTTCAAACGACACCTAAAAAAACGCAGCACCATCCGCAGGTTCTTTTCCTCTGTGGGCAAAGTCATCTCTGCGCCCTTTACTGCACTCTGCAGATCACACAGAGTTGGTCCTTTAGATGAATTATAGCATTCATCTTGAAGGGAAAAAATGTCTCCAATCTTCTTTTTTCCTTCAAATTGAATGCAATAAGAGCTCAAGTCCTGCTTCATGTCCAGGATATACCTTCTCCACCACCGGCCGCTGTCGACAGACACGGACCAGTGGAGCAGGAGGACCTCGATCTGGGCCAGGACTTGAGCTCGTGCAGCCACCTCAGCAGTGTGACCACATTACCAGAAGCGAGGGTCCGGCCCCGATCCTGAGCCTTTCTAAGTTTGTGTGTTATCTGCCTGGTGGTGAGGTTTTCTCCGAGTGCTCCGGTTCACAAACTTTCTTCAAAACCATGCAGCAATTGGGCACTCTCAGTAGTCCCCAAAGGCTGACTGGTTTTTTTTTTTTTTTTTAAATCCTCTCTTATATATATATCCATCCATCAATTTTTTTACCTGGGGCCGGGTCTTCTCTCCCCACGACACTTCCTCCAGCTCTTCCGGGGGAACCCCGAGGCACCCCCAGGCCAGCCAAGCGACATAGTCCCTCCAGCGTGTCCTGGGTCTTCCCCAGGGCCTTTTCTTTATAGATAAATAAAATGAAAATAAATGCATCAACAAGTTCATGAACCTTCTAGAGCTCCAATAACTATAAATAAAAATGTTAAATAAAGATTTCAGAGTTTCAGTGTCTATAAATCTACATCACAGGTGTCTCAGTGTCATTGTGCATCATTCCACTAAGTGTCTTGTTCACAGTGAGCACCTGAGAGCAAAAGCAAAAGAAACAGAACATTTAAACAGCACTTTAGACTTTTTTTAAGACAAATATCTGAACAGAACAAATTTAGGGAAATTAGGATATTTGGTGAAAATGTTCCTGCACTCAATTTTGAGGAAGAGCGTGTTTTTAATGGAATGAAGATTCACCTGTTACTGATTCTTTTGGCGTCATGACATTACCAGATTATTGAAATTCAATTCAACTTTATTTCAGACTCAGAGGTTCACATTAGTGTAAAGAAAGAAACTGAACAAGGACAATAACACAGAGATGTGTTATCATTGCAGCTCACAAGTGTGCTGTGATTAAAACACCTACAGACAGCTGTTCCAGTGTTTCCAGACACACCAGGAGAACCTTGAGTCACTTTGTGTCTCGTGCAAATACTATGATCTACAGTCCTCTCATGTCCCCAGTTAATGGAGACAACACTGTCCAGGGGAAACGATGAAATTCACTCAGACTGCTGACTGTGTTCACACAAACGCTGGACTGTTGCAGACCGTCAGCTGTGTCTTCATTTCACACATTGAATCAGGTGCTCATTATTAGAAATCATAACATCAATTTCCACAATTGATGCAGCAGATGCTGTATTTCCCCATCAGAAATGTATTCCTGGTTTTAAAACAGCATTTATAATTTCATTTTGGGAAATAACATTTGCATGAATTTAGTGTTACTGAAACAAAATAAGATTGAAATTTACAAGAGTACAAGACATATTTTTCAAATCCTGATTACAGGCCTACATCTAAGGAACAACAGTATGTGCGTAATATGGATAATTAATGTTTTCACTGATGTGATATATTCCTTTAGCCCTGTATTGGGGCTTTCATTGAATTATAATTTATTCTCATTTGGCTATCAAAATAAAATATTTACATTTTGCCAAAACTCTCATTCTGTGGTTATGGAAATAAAAATCTACACCTTTATTGAAGACTGTATTATAAAATTGCAAGCCCAGAATTATTTCAGTGTACCTCACTCAACAATCTGAATAAATCATGTAAAAAGGAGTAATTATCCCCAACAACTTACACAACAATTTGTTCCATGTGTATTAATAATATTAAATGTCTGCTGTGGCTGATTAGCAGTCTCTCTTCAGTCTCCTCCAGTCTCTTTCATCAGTGATCTGCTGTGCTAATCAACTGGATGTGGAATAAAAAAGACAAAACGTTATGATACAAAATGTCCCTGTAAACCATAAACGGAACAGGTCCCATCATTTCATATCAAATATTAGAACCATGAACGCACCAAGCTAAAACTTCTCATCCACCGAAAGTAAAACTTTTTAGAAAAATTATATGCGGCTGATACTGAACATGAAAGTAACATCGATTGATTTCTTGAAGATATTGAAAAGGACATTAAAGATATTGATGACGGCTTCAGGACTATGTGCGACCTGAGGGTGAACTTAACAGAGGTACAAACATGTATGGGCTCACTAAAAGATAACAAATCTCCCGGTAATGACGGGCTAATATGTGAGTTTTAGAAAGACTTCAGTGAGGTATTGGCCATTGCATGGTTTTGAAGAAAGTTTGTGAACCGGAGCACTCGGAGAAAACCTCACCACCAGGCAGATAACACACAAACTTAGAAAGGCTCAGGATCGGGGCCGGACCCTCGCTTCTGGTAATGTGGTCACACTATTGGCTTTTTGAAGAAGCCAGAGGAAAAACAGATCTTCCACCAACGCTTCGTCAAGGACTCATTAAACTGATCCCTAAACCAAAAAAAGATTAACTGAGTATTGAGAATTGGAGACCAATTAGCCAATTGAATAATGACGCAAAGATATTTGCCACGGTATTTACAAAAAGGTTAAAGTCTGGACTGGATGAGATTATCGACGAAGAACAATCTGGGTTCATGCCTGGAAGAAATATATGTAATAATGTAAGATTAGTATTAGATATGATTGATTACAATGGATGATAGTTTATTCGTTGATTTTTACAAAGCCTTTGACACGATAAGTCACCAATTTATGTTGAAAAGTATAAAGTGTTATTTTATGAAGGCCGTTGAAACGCTGTATCGTGGTTGTAATAGCTCTGTTAAGTCGGCCCACAGGACGACTCCTAGATTTGATATCTGTAGGGGAATAAGTCAAGGATGCCCCTTCAGCCCTTTTTTGTTCCTCCTTGTAACTCAAAATATGGCTGTTGTCGAGGACAGTCTCAAAAATCTCTCTGGTCCTCTGGGTTCTTTTAATGAAGCAATAGGAGAAGCTGTTGAGTCCCAAAAAATCAGTTTTATTCTAACATCAATAGAATGTGCAAGGTTACAGAGCTCTGGGTCTCGACTTAACTTTTCCCTGATCCACAACAGAGTTGGGTCAGTTCACGAAGTCTGACACACTACCTCTCCCTGACCCAGTATTTTATAGACAGAACATGAAGAAATGCTGAAACAGTCGTCGGCTCCTCCTCGTTGCCGTTGGGCGCTCTCTCCCTCCTCTGCTCGGTCATCTTCGAGAATCCAACATCACCGGCCCAGCAACCTGTTTGCAAGGACAAATCTAGAGAGACAACCTTATCCCTGATGCCAACCTGTTTTATCTTAAGTCGAGGGGCCCAAGATGTCTCCCATGCCAGGCCTCCATCTCAAAACCTCCTGTTCTAGGTCACACTGGCCTCAGATATATTTTGCACACAAAGAATCACTCCTCGTCTAAATCACTTCTATGAATAATAAAGGAAAAACTTAACCAGGAGAAGAAGAATTTCTGTTGATTATTCAGTCACACAATCCATCAGCAGAAAATATGAATAAGATCAACATATCAGGATCCAACTATCATTAATATAAGCATATGCATGTAATCTAACTTTTATCAGAATATATGTGTGTAATCAAACTTATCAAAGGAATATGACCCAAATATCCATCAATTCCCCCTTTTGGTCTCATCTTACTGAGACCAACAAACCACTTACTCACGAAAAATCAAGAGCGGGGTCGAAAGCCAACATGTAGTCCCCATCTCCACCTAACACTGGAGCCTCAGGGACCAGTTCTGTCATCTGTTATGCTGGAGCATCCCCTTTCTCTATGGCTGCAACGACTGACTATGGCTGAATAACACGGCAACACAGAGATACATGGAATACAACAACAACCAATCAATATCACCTTTCATTGGGGATGTACCTGATTAAACGAGATTAAAAACACAAGCAATAAAACAGAAGTTAATTCATATGGAACAACCAAATGCAACTGTCAATGTTATCCCTAATTCCTCACTATATTGTCCAGTCCACTGGCCCAAGCTCGGTCCTCCTCTGTTTGAGTGGCAGGCGTGGTGTCAGCTGGTGTGAGATCAAACATACATCTTATATGCTGAAAAGCACCTTTCTCGTGGAGTCCTATTTCTCTCCCTGTAGCTGAGCAGAACCTCTCTCAACTTAAGATGTTTTATGCCTTCACACCTAATGACTCACACTCTTTACATAGCGAAGCTTATAATAAAAAAAATTAAAATAAACTGCAAATAGAATGACATAGAGAGATTAGAGAGATGGGATTTTAGGATCAACACTAAAATACTAACACTAAGTATCATTAGAATAAGAAGTAAAATAAGAATAAAACTAAAGACCCAAATAATAATAATAAGCAAAATTTAATAATAATGAGTAAAATGCAGTGGCATGCACAGACTTTTTGAAGGGCAGGGGCCAAAAGGAAAAAAAAGGCACATATAGCGCATCCTCGCCACTGAAGACGGCACTTTAGCACGCGTTTTGGCTCCCAGGGGGCACTTTTGCACGCGTTTTGGCTCCCAGGGGGCACTTTAGAGCGCGTTTTGGCGTCCAAGAGGGCACTTTAACACGCGTTTCGGCTCCCAAGAGGGCACTTTAACACGCGTTTTGGCTCCCAGGGGGCACTTTAGCATGCGTTTTGGCGTCCAAGAGGGCACTTTAGCACGCGTTTTGGAGTCCAAGAGGGCACTTTAGAGCATGTTTTGGCTCCCAGGGGGCACTTTAGCACGCGTTTTGGCATCCAAGAGGGCACTTTAGCACGTGTTTTGGCTCCCAGGGGGCACTTTAGCACGCTTTTTGGAGACCAGGAGGGCACTTTAGCACATGTTTTGGAGTCCAAGAGGGCACTTTAGCACGTGTTTTGGAGTCCAAGAGGGCACTTTAGAGCGTGTTTTGGCTCCCAGGGGGCACTTTACCACGCGTTTTGGCTCCCAGGGGGCACCTTAGAGCGCGTTTTGGCATCCAAGAGGGCACTTTAACACGCGTTTCGGCTTAGGTATTGGGTGTCCTCTCACAATGTGTGCTGTTTTGTTTAAAATCTTTGCTACACCTGCCGCATGCCTGGTGCATGGTGGGTGTCTGTGGAGTCTAATGCAACACTCACACAGGTCAACACCTGTCTCTCACCCCCCTTTTTCTGAAAAATCACTCCACTCACCGAATTTGTTGTACCAACACTGAGTCTTGGGGGAGCTGCATTTCAGAGAGAAGCTCTTTCAACACCTGATTAAAAATGCCTGGTGATAACATAAGCCCTGTGGCAGTCTGCTGTAGGTGAGTTGACGCCCCTTAAATGTGAAGAAGAAAATCTGTCTAAGGGCAGGATCAAGTGGGAGACAGAAAAAAGCGTTAGCCAAGTCTATGCATGTGAACCACTTGTGCGAGGGGGTGACAGCTGAAAGTGCGATATATGTGTTTGGAACTGGAAATGTGGGAGCAGCAATGATGGTATTTATGCGACGCAGATCATGTGTCATACGGAATTTGCCAGTGTTTTGTTTCTCTACAGGTAAAATTGGTGTATTCCAATCACAGTTTGATTCCACTAAGACACCTGCGGCCAGGAGACCTGTAATGGTGTCTGTTATTCCCTCTTCTGCAACTGGTTTGTGTGCATACTGTGCTTAAGAAATGGGGGTGACAGTAGAGCAAAACCCCACGTCTGTTGGTCCTAACGACCACAAAGAATCTGGGAGGGCATTTAGCAGGTTCCTAGCATCAGGGTGATCAGTTTTTCCACTGCCATTTTTTTTTTATTAAACCTTAATTTAACCAGGAATATTGGCCCATTGAGATTAAAAATCTCTTTTCCAAGGGTGTCCTGGCCAAGTGGCAGCACAAGTTACAAAGTTAAAAATTTCAATTTGATTGCCATGAAACCTCTCAATTTGCTGGTGTTCTAGTAACACCGAGTCATGGGCCTCCTGTGTGATTTTGTAAGCTTTTTCAGATGGAGAATAGGCAACACTAGGAAGCTGAGGCTTTTAACAGCCTTTTTGTCATAGGGCCAAGTTCCATAGCTTGATGGTCAGAATGTACAGCAAGAGTGATGTGAGGTGACGCTTCAGTGGACATTTCATAGTATTGACTTCAATCATCCTCTAGCAGTACAGCCGCCACCACACCCTCAGGCCCTGCCAACAAACAGGTCGATTTTACTTGTGCCACCATGTCTCCACTGCCATGAATGCCTCATGATATACACAAAACTCATTGCGATCATAGAACAATGTGATATGGAGGGGATCAGGAGGGGGAGCGTAGGGATGTAACATGTTTAGCCATGGCTTCCAGTCGGTGTATAGTGAATGCACCCCGCCTCCTTCCTGTGTTTCTGGCTGCACCAACCCCCAATAGATATCAGCCCACTGCCCCTCTGCAACCGGAGAGTTGTCTGGAGCCAAAACCATCTGTGAGTGAGAATGAATCCTGTTGACAGAACACTAAACGACTGTCAATTAGGAAAAGTCACAATCAGCCCGTCGGGCCCACACAATATGGAAGCACCACTCTTCACGAGCAGGTCTCTGCCCATTAAGTTCACAGGACAACGTGGAGATGACACATGTCTGTGCTTAAACACTTGGCCAGCAACAAGCACGCACAGCGGAGAGGTCAAAGGCAGATGACTTGGCTGTCCAGAGAAACCAGTTAGTTAACAGTGTCTTTGGTCAAACAGGAGCTTTAATGTAGAATATTTAGCTCCAGAGTCCACCAGAAAAGGCAAATCCTCTTCCAACACAGTCAATGACAGGTATGGATCTGCCAACCCCCTGTCTGTGGTTCCCTGGCCCCCTCATTCCTCATCATAATCATGACCATCAGTCCAAGGTGTCAGGATAGGATCACTGTTGCGGGGGCCGAGTGCAGGGTATTGAGTGCTAGGGGCAGCAGCTACGTTAGGTGCTTGATGAGTGGGAGGTTGGTGTTGTGCAGGCTGTGCTGTATATGCTTGTGGAGGTGCATAAACGTTGTGAGGTGGATATACAGGACATCTTTTCGCCCAGTGTCCGCGTTGGCCACAAGCAAAGCAGATTGTAGATTGCTCTTGAGGCATCCCTCTTCCTCGCCCTCTTGGCCTAGACCCTCCCTGACCCGCCCCCAGTACCATGTGTCCCTGACGCCGAAGCTGCATAGACACGGGCTGCATGGGCAGATACACCGGTGCAGGAGGAGCCTGATACACTGCTGGGCTCTGCTATGGATAACTGGCTGCTGGACCAGTTGAGCATACTGCTTCAGAGGTGTTTTCTTTGGAGTGGTTAGTTTGTCCAATTGTAATTTTAGCAGCTGCTCAGAGTTATTAGCAACCTCTGCTTCACGAGTTATTTGTTGTTCATCACTCTGCCGTACATAATGAGTCAGGGGTTTTTCCCATTTCTCAGTGCTGCAGCCTTGTAGGTCGGGATTTGCTCCCATTTGACCCTGTCCTGATTTAGGCATGCCATCCAATATTGCTTTTCTGAACAGTATGAGTTGCATTTTATCATTACTACCGTTTCAGTCCAAATGGTTTTACAGCGCACTAAAAACTCTTGCATACCCTCCTTGTCCTGTCTACAGAATGTCAAAGAGTGTAATGCTCCTTCTGACACAGGATATATGTCACGCATTGCTTGTCCAATTTGTGTTGCATATTGAAGAAATGGTGTACTATCGGACACCGCAGTTGTTCTGGCTGAATCTTCAATTCTTTGTTGCTCATGAGCAGGGAGTTGGTGCTCTCCAATCTCCCATCGCCAATTTCCAGCCATTAGTTAGTTGAAAAAATTTATTCACCCAGGTATATGCAGTTCATGTCAGTGAATGAGAATGGTTGATATACCACAGTGCCACTACTTTTAGTTCGAAGAGGCAAATTGAATTTTCCTCCTTTTGAACCTAAATTGACCTGATGAAAGTCTTCCTGCTATCTAGTGCATGCACATGTGCATAGTGCTGGTGGGGGTGTAAGGGGGAATGCAGCTGCGTTTGTGTCTTCCTCTATCTGTCTCTCAGGGTCATGCCTACACCCACGACTGGCACTCATATCACAACAGTCACCAGGAAGAGGGGGAAACACTTCCAACATTTCTGTAATCTCAACTGCATAAGCCATCTTTCAACTCTGCCTCCTCATACTCTGCCTCCTCAGGTACAAAATGCCTGATGTAACATTAAGTAGCGGCGCCTGAATAGTACGAGAAGTTTCTCCTATATACCGGGGAGGGGCAGTTACTGTTTGTGTCGCAGGCAGAGTGTGTAACATGGCTATGTCAGGGTATAGTCTGGGGTTTTGTGGCTCCGGAGATGGAGCACTCTTGATCACTGTCTCATATATCTGTTAGTCTCTGTTGTCTGTGTGGTTGTGTTTCTGTCACGTGCTGCACAGGTCAGAGTCATAACATGGATTGAGGCTCTTCTATTCTCTTTTTCGCCTCTTTCCACTTTCTCCTCCCAATCCACTTTCCTTTCCCTTCTGTTGCTTTATGCTCCTTCAAGTCTTGCACCACCAATTTCTCAGCTCTTGCTAAGTGCGTCAACAGTTTAGTTTTTTCATGATCTCGTACTCGCTGTACCTCTGGCGCTGACTTCTCACTAGTACAGCGTGTTTTATGCCGACTCTAACGGACAAAGGTGTTTCAACCCCTGGGTTAGGCTGGCATTTCCCTTTTACCTCAGTGCTCCCTCCTCTGGTACATCCAGCGTCTGGACACGCTTAAACCCTGTTTTCTTATTTTTATTTTCTTTTTAACTGTTTTTTTTATCGGGACGGACTTTAAACCGTTGGATTTTCGCGAGGCCTTTCACCCCTACAGGTTACCACCCCTCGGGTCTACCTGCTTTGCGCCTTAAACAGTGAGGCCCCTTACGGCTCTTCCCTTAAGGCAGGCATGTCAAACTCATTCCATAAAGGGCCGTGTGGCTGCAGGTTTGTTTCGTTTGGGACTCAACACCCACCCTGAATCAGCGGAGGGTCCAGGTGGAGATTATGGTGGGTGCATCCCCCTGGGAGCAGCTCCTCAGGTGGTTGAGCAGCCAAACCCATCAATGGCAGCTCCCACCATGAGCTCTGGACCACCACTGTTCCCAAACATCATGGAGCAGCCAGTTTCACCTGTACGGTCAGGCAGGTGTTTATAGGCAGGGACAGGTAAGATACTGAGTATAAGTGAGGCCACTAGGAGTAGATCAATACCCTTATTGATACGGATGCTTGTTGATGGTGGATGCTTGATGTCAGTGCAGAGTAATTTTAACATAAGATCACTTTGTTGTCCCCTCACGTGTGTTGAGCTGTTCACTCCTGTGTGGCTCTGCTGATCAATGAACTAGAAACTGCCAATTAGCCACAATTCAAAAGCAATCATTCAGGAGAGCTCAGTGCAGTGAAGCTGTCATGTGACTGTCCTGAAAATAAAATAGATATAATAGACATTTAATGAAGTAAGTCAAAAATTAATTGTCCGCCATTTTGATTTTGATCATCATTTTGATCATTTTTCATTTTTCTGATGTCTTAAAAATCGATTTTTAAAAAGCAGTTCATCCAGAGCCTGCGCTGTGTTGGACACCTGTAAGCAACACACACATACATGAGTGAGCACAGCTGATGGCCTTTATAGGAGTAGCAGTTTATGCTGTGCAATAAACCAGCCCCACCTCCACCTCTCCTCAAATACACACACACATGCAAACAGGCTGAAGAGTCCAGAGCAGAGGGCTGCTGCTGTGTAATGCCCACATAGCAGCATGAGGGTTCAATGCTTTCTCAAAAACACCTCACCAGAAGGGGCCACATCTAATTCATTTTTCATACTATTCAGTTTGACATTTATGTAGACTTACAATTTTAGTGTTATAAATCATTACTATAAACAATGGCTGAGTCTGCAAGTGTTCAAGTTAACAGAGTCAAAACTGAGTTGTGAGGGTTACAATTTTGTTGCCTTTGAACATTTTTCATGGACCAAGTTAAAATATACTCTAATGCAGGGGTCACCAACCCGGTGCCCTCGGGCACCAGGTCGCCCGCAGCATCCACATCAGTCGCCCATAAGCCAGTTCTAAAAATAGCACTAATCACGAATTAGCTCTGTCTAAAATTTTATTTAATTGTGTTGCTATTCTTTTTGGATTACATTTACAGTGATATAAATTAAAAAACGAATACATAAAAACGTCAAAAAAAATGTATATCATAAAAAAAAGTTTAATATACGAACTCTGACGTAGTATGGGTCGGAGGTCAGTCTAGTGCGCATGACAAACCAGTTTTGCTGAGATGAGCTCGTGAGCGCTGCAAAGATGAGGAGACGAACGCGTTTTCTACCCACAAAAACATGGCAGAAAAAAGGAAGAAAACTTATCATTTTCACAGTGAATGGGAGGAAGAGTTCTTTTTTACTAACGTGAAAGAAAACTGTGTGTGTCTCATTTGCGGTGCGACTGTGGCGACGGCTAAATGGCACAACGTGGAGAGACACTTCAGTACATGTCACAAAAGCTACCATGCTAACTACCCAGTCGATTTTTGTTAAATCTTACATAATTGATAATTTGTACAAACATGGTTCAGAGTTTATGATTTGATAAAAACTGTTAGTGGCTAGTAAAAACTGAAAAAGATTTCCTGCAAAATGTTGTGGAAGTGATCATTTGAAAATGAAACTATTGGATATTGCATATTGAAATGTATCTGTTTCCTACCTTGCTTAATCATTCTGAATAACTATTGTGATTCACTGCGATCAGTGTCTTCACATAGAATATCATTAATAATAATATAAAATTAAAGGTACACTGCAACTTTGTTATTTCAGAAGTGTATTATCAAAGTGGTAGCCCTTTGCATTACTCAGTGCCCTTGAAGTAGCTCTTAGTTTCAAAAAGGTTGGTGACCCCTGCCATAGACTGTGTGTTTTGATGCTAATGGCCATCGACTGAAGCATAACCACTTAGCTCATTTGGTGTCATGTGCAAATTATCGTATTATTGTTCTTAATAACTGTTTACTTCAGAATATCTTTCTAACCTGTCGTTCACTACATGTGTTGGAAAAAAATAAGATGGTGGTGAGTCTATTGCTGTGTGTATGTGCTGTGGTAAATGCAGAGGTGAATGTTTGGTGCAGTTTCTCACTGTTAGCGGTGCAAGGGGAGACATATAAGCACAGTAGGCCTTAATGCCTTTAAATTACCATGAGTTTCTCTGAATTTAATGCAGTTTTCTACAAAAATGAGAGGGTACTATGCATTCTTTCTTTTGTTTTAGTAAAATGCTATTTTCTGTGTTAATTAGGACTGTTTCAGATCTTTAAACTGTTATTAATGTAGTTACAGTACTCAAATTTAATTATAAAATGCACTTGTATGTATTTATAGTTTCACAACTGTGTTTTTTTGTTGTACAGCTGAACCTTTTGAGAGCTTGATTTAATCCAATTAATGTGAAGGATTATTATTGATTGGTGATAATCAACATGTTATTTGGATCTCCTCTGACCTCTTTGTAGGTCAGGTTTTTTGTTTTGTTTTTTTCCCCTGTGACATCAGTAAATGACGTCCCATCCACATCCCACCGTCCAGTGGAGAGCTGCCAGCTGGGTTTTCGTGTGAAGTTTCAGAGATCCCGAGATACCCAGCGTGAGCTGGGTGGCGAGCCGCATCGAAACGACTGATACTGAACTCAGAGTGGAGAAGGATTCTTTCATTCCCCCTTCCTCACGGACTGTGTGGTTGGACAGAACAAACATACACTGATACACTTGACACGGAGCCGAAGGAAAAGAAGGGCCCCAACAGTAACTTTGGGACACAAAGGGTTTTATTTTGTTATTAGTTATTTTTCATTGAATGCCTTGCAACTATCTGTATTTTCATTGTGTTATTGGTTATTAATAACAAGTGGCCACACAAAAAACTCAAACCATTGTCTGCGTCTTTTAACTTCACCAACAACAAGGGCTCTAAGTAGCTTATAGTCTTCAATTACTGGTCCATGTCTTAGCATTGACTATTACTTACCTGTGCTGTTATAACATGGTAATAAGGGTTACATAAAGAACAAACGGAAACGTGTCTCCTGCCTTGAGTAAAGTGAACTGTGTGCCTTAAAGGTGAACTTGGTTGAAACTTCCTGGGGTGAAATCCCCCAGGTGGCTTAGTGTATAATCTGACTTTAGTGTATAATCTGACCAGAAACTCTTATACTTCATCACTTCATCACTTCTCGCCACATATGGATGAAAGAAATTACAAAGTTTTTGTCAGATTTGAGGAGTCAGACTGATTAATCACTGTGGACCCATGCAGCGGTCTTAACAAAATCTTGCTGTGAAGATAAATTTAAGTGCAAAGCTTCACAGTAAACTGGGTTTAAAATTATTTATACTTTGAATGTTTTATTATTTGGGTTTAAAGAGAGAACATGCAACATTGTTTGTGGTCTGTAATAAAGGTTAATAAAAAAGCACCACCACCATGCCTTGCTCCTTCAGATCATCGATGAGATATGAAATGTGCATTTCTTCAGATGGTTGGTGGATGGATGCAGACAGACAGACTTGATGAAGGAATAGCTGATGTCGGTTTTGGTGATGGTCACAGCCACAGGTGCTTTGTACAGCTATTTCAGAAACACTGGTTAAATTATAATTACTTGGCCCTAGTATAATAGGCTGAAGCCATGAAAAGGGAAAGGGAAACAAGAATATAGCTCAGCGAATAAACTATCATCCAATATATATTCATTGTAATCAATCATATCTGATACTAATCTTACATTATTACATGTATTTCTTCCAGGCATGAACCCAGAATGTTCTTCGTCGATAATCTCATCCAGTCCAGACTTTAACCTTTTTGTAAATACCGTGGCAAATATCTTTGCGTCATTATTCAATTGGCTAATTGGTCTCCAATTCTCAATACTCAGTTAATCTTTTTTTGGTTTAGGGATCAGGTGGTTGGTGTATTTTTTCTAAAAAGTTTTACTTTCGGTGGATGAGAAGTTTTAGCTTGGTGCGTTCGCGGTTCTAATATTTGATATGAAATGATGGGACCTGTTCCGTTTATGGTTTACAGGGACATTTTGTATCATAACGTTTTGTCTTTTTTATTCCACATCCAGTTGATTAGCACAGCAGATCACTGATGAAAGAGACTGGAGGAGACTGAAGAGAGACTGCTAATCAGCCACAGCAGACATTTAATATTATTAATACACATGGAACAAATTGTTGTGTAAGTTGTTGGGGATAATTACTCCTTTTTACATGATTTATTCAGATTGTTGAGTGAGGTACACTGAAATAATTCTGGGCTTGCAATTTTATAATACAGTCTTCAATAAAGGTGTAGATTTTTATTTCCATAACCACAGAATGAGAGTTTTGACAAAATGTAAATATTTTATTTTGATAGCCAAATGAGAATAAATTATAATTCAATGAAAGCCCCAATACAGGGCTAAAGGAATATATCACATCAGTGAAAACATTAATTATCCATATTACGCACATACTGTTGTTCCTTAGATGTAGGCCTGTAATCAGGATTTGAAAAATATGTCTTGTACTCTTGTAAATTTCAATCTTATTTTGTTTCAGTTACACTAAATTCATGCAAATGTTATTTCCCAAAATGAAATTATAAATGCTGTTTCAAACCAGGAATACATTTCTGATGGGGAAATACAGCATCTGCTGCATCAATTGTGGAAATTGATGTTATGATTTCTAATAATGAGCACCTGATTCAATGTGTGAAATGAAGACACAGCTGACGGTCTGCAACAGTCCAGCGTTTGTGTGAACACAGTCAGCAGTCTGAGTGAATTTCATCGTTTCCCCTGGACAGTGTTTCCATTAACTGGGGACATGAGAGGATTGTAGATCATAGTATTTGCAGCAATGCAGTGCAGAACCTGTGAGGCTGTGGTGTCATCTGTTTGCAGCATCATATCAGTCAGTAAAAAGTGAATGAACACTGCCATCATGTGGAGGCTTTCCAAATAACAACCTGAAAGCTATATTTTGTTTTATTTTACAACTACATGAGTACATGAGAAAAAAGTGGAGCATTTATTGTGATTGTTTTATTTTGGTTAACTGAACCTACAAAGTTTAGGACTCAAGCAGACTGAATGCTGACATGCTGAAACAGACGTGTGTGAACCCGTAGGCTATTTTGTTTTGAAGAGTGTTTCACGTGGAGAATACAGTATGACAATGCATACATGAACATATTGAAACAATATCAGAAACAAAGAAGCTTTGTTGTGCATATGGGGAAAAAATTCTACTGAGCGAAGCTAAACGAACAGAACTTGATCGTAATGTCCTGAACTGAGTCGACACAAAGTGACTCAAGGTTCTCCTGGTGTGTCTGGAAACACTGGAACAGCTGTCTGTAGGTGTTTTAATCACAGCACACTTGTGAGCTGTGATGATAACACATCTCTGCGTCATTGTCCTTGTTCAGTTTCTTTCTTTACACTAATGTGAACCTATGAGTCTGAAATAAAGTTGAATTGAATTTCAATAATCTGGTAATGTCATGACGCCAAAAGAATCAGTAACAGGTGAATCTTCATTCCATTAAAAACACGCTCTTCCTCAAAATTGAGTGCAGGAACATTTTCACCAAATATCCTAATTTCCCTAAATTTGTTCTGTTCAGATATTTGTCTTAAAAAAAGTCTAAAGTGCTGTTTAAATGTTCTGTTTCTTTTGCTTTTGCTCTCAGGTGCTCACTGTGAACAAGACACTTAGTGGAATGATGCACAGTGACACTGAGACACCTGTGATGTAGATTTATAGACATTGAAACTGTTGTTTGAAACTCTGAAATCTTTATCTTAACATTTTTCTTTATTAATAACTTTCACAGAGTTTTTCCTTTTGTCGTCGTCTTTGCTCAACAGCATTTGTCTCTTCTACTCGATGCTGTGGCAGGGCTGTCCTGCGATTCTGCTGCCGTGCTGGTTGCCTGCAGGTCAACGTCAGTGGCTTTGCTCGATGACCTGGCAGGGCTCTCCTCTGATGAGACATCCTCGAGGTCTCCCTGCCTCTGTCTACGTGGTCGACATGAGCAGAGAGTGTCCATGTTAATCTTGCATTTCTCGAACATTTTGCAGGCATGCTCGACCACAGCATTGAGTCTATGTGTGGGAGTGGGGCGCTGATATACAGGCGATGTGGACTGCGATGCGGACTGCGAAGCGAAGAGGACAGAGTTGACATTTTCTGCTACCTCTTAACGTATGAGGGACGACGAGCGCCCCGGGCTGTCACTCCGGTCTCCATCCTCCACAGACACTGCAAAACTCTGGGGGAGCGTTCGGTCCAGACTGGACTGAACATGCTTCTCAGACACGGCTACTTTCTTGCTTCGAATAGCCTCTGAGAAGATTTTGCACACCACAGAAATGATTTCCAGCATCAATCCGGCCATCATCATTTTAGTGGCATGATCAGGGGAACCTTCTTTCAACAGCTGTCACTGGCTTGGTGTTAACCCTTTCAAAAAGGATTCAACCAGCTGGCGAACTGTCTCCCCTTTAATCTCCGGTATCTTCTCCATTGGTGATTCTGTTTTATCCATCAGAACTGGTTCTGTATCACCTTTTTTTTTTATTTAGCATTATTTTGAATGCATATTTTATTTCGCCAGATTAATTGAATTAGTTTATAGCTGCAGTAGTTTGTAGCAGCTTTAATTTACCCTCTGGGAACATTCCCAGATCAACAGTGGTTTCCCACCAGCCCGAGCTCTCTAAGAAGACGAGGAAAAGCTGGGCCAGAATTGGAAGAAACCTGGGGGAAGAGCAATTCTAAGAGAGGTCCTCCCCTCCACGGACAGCTGGCTGTTCTTTGGAAACCAGAGTCCCCTACTGTTCTGTGCCTGGTCCAAAAACGCATGGAAACAACCTCTGGAGCCACTTCATCCACCTGGGCCTGCTGTCCGTCTTCACCCGCACTCTATCTCCACCTGCACTCTCTAGTGGCACCCTGTCCACCATCACGGCTTTCTGGAGCTTGCTAAGCTCTGCCGCCCGGCTGTCCAGCACATGCTTGTACGAATCACAGAGCTCAGTGAGTGCGTTGTCCACGATCGTCTGGACCTGACTGACCTTGAGGCAAATCAGTTGCTCACCGGGCTGAATGCTGGAATCCTGCTCCTCCTGCTCCCTTGTGGATTGCGTGTTTGCCTCTTCCAGTTGGCGGCTCCGATCCATATTGACGGCAGATGCCAGTGCCAAACTTAAGACAGACTGCTGGGCCTCCTTCAACCGACAGGAGGGGTCTGCCTTCTTCCTCTCTTTCATCATTGAGTTAATGGCCCGCGCATAGCGGTTTTTAAGCGTCGTATCTGCCTTTATTAGCGCACGACAGCTTTCCACATCCTTTTGCTTCTTGGCGTTGGTCTTCTCCAGCTCCATCTTGAGAGCTTTGATTTCTCTCCTCAGCCCTTTTGAATTGTAGGTGTTCACTATCTGATCACCATGGAGCCGATCAAGGACCGCCAACAGGGTCTCAATTTTGGCTTTCAGTGGGCCTCTTTCACGTGGCTTACACCACATGAGGCTCATCTTGGTGAGCTGTATGTCCTGGTGGATGCTCGCCTCCCAGTCTTCGACATAGGCACGCACACCAGAGGCCAATGTTGCTGTGTTTGTGTTTGCCATTTGTCTTCTTTGTTGTGCTTCCTGATGGTGAGGTGTCACTTTAGATTTGTTTTCTGTCATAGATTCCATCATATGTTTTCTCACACTTGTCAAATGAAATGAGTAAATACGTTGAATAGTAATGGTATGTGTAGTCTGTATAAGTTCAGGTTTATTCATACATCTCAGCCCTTTGATAAGTGACGTCACAGAGGAACAAAGGAATCACAGCCCGACGTCAGGGATCAAAGGAATTCTGATCGCTGAGCCCCGCCCCCCGAGCGCGTCTTCAGCATAGCAACCGTTGCTAGGCACGGACTCTTTTGCCGGGTTTTCTATTGTAAATGCTGTTTCTATAATTCTAAACGAGGATACGATTTACAGAACATAAAAATGAAAAATCAACATTTGATATATGGTCTTTGTGCTTTTTAAATTCATTGTGTGGGTTTCAGTGTCCGCGTAACTTCCAATCATTCTATTTCCAATTCTGAAACGCAAAAAAACATGCATTTTTAGTTGTCCAATATATGTAGCAGATTTTAAAAGAAACACACAAGAGCCGTTTTCCTTAAAAATTGATTTATATGCACCAACGACTGTTAAAAGTGGTTAAATGGAGAAAAGGATAAATAGAAAAAAACGAGTTGTTGCACAGGGCTTCGTAGAAGGAGCCAATCAGTGAACCCCTGTGGGCTCACGTGATCATCCCCGCAGGGTCACGTCTGGTTTCCTCTTCCGGTTCTGCAGTCAAGTTTACCTCTGCTGCCTCATATGCTATGTGCTCCAAACCGCGAGTAAAACTGCTGCCATCCACGGGGTAAGACATGAAAATAATGTTCCAAACTGAGTTGTAGTAATTTTTGATGTTGAGCACTGGTTGACCGGTATACTGTTAACATTTCAACTTTGTAGAGCTCCGTGAGATCGGACGATTTCCGCCGACCTGGCGAGGGTAAATGGTGAAACTGCTCCTAGCTTGATAACTCGGTGAGTGAAAATGCCCTTGAACCTGTTTGGTTAACCTGGAAATCATTTTATATTCATGTATGACCTGTTTAGTTGTGTGTAAAGCAGCTAAAAGTCGCGTTATATAGCCATGAAAAAAAGGGTGCTAATGGTGCTATAGACGCCATAGACTGTGTGTTGTGATGCTAATGGCCATCGACTGAAGCAGAACCACTTAGCTCATTTGGTGTCATGTGCAAATTATCGTATTATTGTTCTTAATAACTGTTTACTTCAGAATATCTTTCTGAACTGTCGTTCACTACATGTGTTGGAAAAAAATAAGATGGTGGTGAGTCTATTGCTGTGTGTATGTGCTGTGGTAAATGCAGAGGTGAATGTTTGGTGCAGTTTCTCACTGTTAGCGGTGCAAGGGGGAGACATATAAGCACAGTAGGCCTTAATGCCTTTAAATTACCATGAGTTTCTCTGAATTTAATGCAGTTTTCTACAAAAATGAGAGGGTACTATGCATTCTTTCTTTTGTTTTTGTAAAATGCTATTTTCTGTGTTAATTAGGACTGTTTCAGATCTTTAAACTGTTATTAATGTAGTTACAGTACTCAAATTTAATTATAAAATGCACTTGTATGTATTTATAGTTTCACAACTGTAAGTTAATATTTAAACTGAAGATTTTTGTTGTTCAACTGAAGCTTTTGAGAGCTTGATTTAATAAGGATTATTATTGATTGGTGATAATCAACATGTTATTTGGATCTCCTCTGACCTCTTTGTAGGTCAGGTTTTTTGTTTTGTTTTTTTCCCCTGTGACATCAGTAAATGACGTCCCATCCACATCCCACCGTCCAGTGGAGAGCTGCCAGCTGGGTTTTCGTGTGAAGTTTCAGAGATCCCGAGATACCCAGCGTGAGCTGGGTGGCGAGCCGCATCGAAACGACTGATACTGAACTCAGAGTGGAGAAGGATTCTTTCATTCCCCCTTCCTCACGGACTGTGTGGTTGGACAGAACAAACATACACTGATACACTTGACACGGAGCCGAAGGAAAAGAAGGGCCCCAACAGTAACTTTGGGACACAAAGGGTTTTATTTTGTTATTAGTTATTTTTCATTGAATGCCTTGCAACTATCTGTATTTTCATTGTGTTATTGGTTATTAATAACAAGTGGCCACACAAAAAACTCAAACCATTGTCTGTGTCTTTTAACTTCACCAACAACAAGGGCTCTAAGTAGCTTATAGTCTTCAATTACTGGTCCATGTCTTAGCATTGACTATTACTTACCTGTGCTGTTATAACATGGTAATAAGGGTTACATAAAGAACAAACGGAAACGTGTCTCCTGCCTTGAGTAAAGTGAACTGTGTGCCTTAAAGGTGACCTTGGTTGAAACTTACTTCCTGGGGTGAAATCCCCCAGGTGGCGTTGTCGTTTGTGTTGGTCTTTCACATAAAATGCCAATAAAATATATTTATGTTTGTGGCCGGAATGTGACAAAATGTGGAAAAGTTCAAGGTGTATGAATACTTTTTCAAGCCTCTGTATCAGCAAAAATCTGTCAGTATTCATGTGATGTCAGTGGATTTCACACCTTCGTTCTGGCCTCTTCTCTTCACAGAGATGACCTGGCAGAGGTGCACCTGAAGCCAGAAATCCCTCAAAACGCCTCCGTGTGTGTTGTTTGCTCTACTAATAGTACATTTCAATCTAAATATGCCAACAACTCCAACAAGGCAGGTGATGCTTCCAGCTGTCTTCACCAACTGCTTGTTGTCTGCACTCGTCCTTCTGAGCAACCAACTGTCTGTCCAGCTGTCACCATTATTTCATGACCATCTCACAGTCTGTCGCTACTTAATACTGAACATTTACTTATTACAATTATCATGTGAAGAGTAGCTAACAGTCTGAAAGAGAAATAGATTTTAAAATGGGAAAATTTAACTGTATCAAGGTCTTAGTGTATTATTCAACATAATATTAAATGGCAAAGTTCAATAAGCAGAGATTAGTGTGTGTGTGTGTGTGTGTGCGCGCGTGCAGCAGAGCTGTTGATAACCTGGAGGAGGATCCTTCTAATATCTCCACCAGGGGGGGCTTTATTTTATAGAAACAGAAATGTCAGGAGTGGATGATCCACACAGATCAAGGACAACATCGATGGCAGATGTGTAGTCAGTTCTGGGTATTGCTGCAGTTGCAGACTATACATGAAACATGGATGTATCAAGAGAGAGGCTGGACTGTCCCCTCTTACTTCCTATGCAGAAAATCACTTCCTGACCTCCATCTGCAGTTTAAGCCTTGACAAAAGAGTCACGTGACATCATATGCAAACAAGCTATCTGGGATTACTCGGCCACAGCACCAGCCAGGGCATGCACAGAACGCCATGAATGTAGTTATTGTTCATAACTGTGAATGAAACTTGAACCAAATGAAACTTGGACCTAAGATATATTTTTGTTGTACAACTAAACCTCTTTGAGACCATGATTTGAGCAAATTAATACAAAATGGAGTGTATTTAATTGATAACAATTCATGGAGAAATGGTAAAGGAACAAGATTTACACAGACAGTGTGTGAATGTAACAAGCCATTTGGATCTTGTCTGGCCGACCAACAGGTCAGCTGAGACACGAACACATCACTGAGACACGACAGCAACACAATGCACACAGCAAGGGACGCCATCACAAGGAGAAATAGTGATAAAGCAGAATCTGAGGAGGACTAGTTTCTGGTTCTAGAGAAACTAGAACCAGAAACTACAGAATGAAGCAGGTAGAAACACGCACGCACACACAGTGCTGATGAACATCTGAACAAACTGATCTTGCAATCTTCATGTTGTGTTCATTTAGATGAGTTCTGGCGTTCTAATAGTGTAACACAGCAAGTTGTTGTGCCTTCATTTCCCTATAATTTGCTTTGTTTCCTGTTTGAAAGCCATAAAAAGTCCAAGTCAGAACACTGATCTGATCCTGGAACGACTGGGAGAGAGCGTTTACTTTGCTCCTCTTCAGAAGCACTCGCCCTGTTTGATGTGAGCAACGCTGCAGAAATGATCAAGCAATCATCTGTTTTCATCTCCAACAAGCTTTTCTTCTGTAGACACTTTTAGTGTTTGAATAAAGTCGCAGTTAAAACATTAAACATTTGATTACAGCTCATTAAAGAAGAGAAGCTAAAGTTATGACAACCTGCAGTGGATCAATGGAACAGAAGTGACATGATGAGACTAATAATCAGGACATTATCAGCTCAGTCATGTCTGATCGTGGAAATACAGATCTTAATAATCAATGAAGCACAAATATCTTGTTTAGTTCCAGTGCTGTAAATCTCCAGAGCCTGAAATACAACTGCTCTGTGGAGAACATGAGACTGTATTTAACACTCAGCCATTTCATTGAATATACATGAGTGTGAGATGTTGCTACTGCTTCAGATTAACTGGACAAACATGAGGCCCAGACTGGGTAATAACATACAGGTGTAGTAATAAGAGGGCAGATGGAGCAGACTGGTCCGACACCATGTTTATTTGTCCATTGGCAAAAGCAATTTGGCTTCAGCATTTTGGCTTGTTAGCACCTACAGTGTTTTTTGGAGCAGTAAATTATTCACAAAGAATGGGATGTAGTCACTGTTTGTTGTTTTCCTGTCTATCATCAGCTCTGATCATAAGAATAAATATAACTTTCCCCTCGGGGAATAATTTGGGAGAGTAACAACAAGACATTTCAGTGTCCAGTGAGAAGTTGTTGCATCCACATGGTGTCCAGCTGCTCAGAACTGGCTGCATCTTTAGCGGAAGTGACGTTTCAGAGCACATTTAGGAAGCGGCTGTTCCCTCACAGCCACTAACAGCATCACAATGTCCGTCCTTATGATCGTCGACCCCTCCAGTCAAAGCAGAAAGCCAGTAAACCAGGCTAGACTTCTACCTCTGAACAGAGCGAGAATCATATCAGTCCAGCACACAGCGATTCAAAGCACTCTGACAACAGCTGAGAGGTTATAGAGCGTCATGTGACACATTCCTGTCACTCAGCTCTGGACGCAGACAGAAATGATGGAGGTCAGTTCTCAGTGATCTGACTCAACACACAAAACAGTCTTCGACAAGGGTTTGACACTGAATGTAGAGTCTTACTGTCTCTGCTGAAGTCCAGTGTAGAGGTCAGGAGGTGGTGTCCTCATCACTGCACACACACACACACATACTGCAGGGTCAAACTGGCCACTCTTACCTGAAAGACAGAAAAAGAGGAGAGCAGACTGTGAAGATTTCACGTGTTCTTTCTCTTCAAATCATGTTTCCCACAAAGATCCACCTTCTGTCATTTGTTTGTCATTCAACACTTTCACTGCGAGCACTTTACATTTAGCTGAACTGTGACTTTAAGGCGCCTCCAGAAAGACCAAACGAAGCTGACTGTTTCACAATCTGCTGATCTGTATGAAGAGATGTTGAACACACGCTGCTGTGCACGTTTGACTCTGTCTGAATTCGCTGTATCGTTCACTGGATCAAATGAAACAACACGTGTTTGCTGTTGCAGAGACACTGAGATGTTTGTCCTCGTCAACAGGGATGTGAACGCCACATGAGATGAAACAGACTCCAATTTTTCTCAACAATTGAGACCATGAAGGCATAATCAGCCAAGTGTTCCACTTCTCTGCTGCATTCGTGGGTGCATTTCACTTGATCACAACTTCTCATAGTTGCTTGTGTCTCCTCATCAAGTCCTGAACATCACAGGAGACGTGCAGAGAGGACGGGAGGAAGACAGGAAGCAAGTTAACTGACTGACTTGAAAATGTTTAAAGCTCGACACTGATGAGCCGCCCACACAGGATTTTCTTCCCCTCTAAAGATGACAGCTGTCATATTTATTGTAAAGCTCAGGTTAACACCCCGACTGGAACATGAAGATCACTGTGGAAAGATATTTAGTATTCCACTTCAATGATAATGTGGAAGAAACTCACCTCTCAACTACTTGAGCTAAATATTTGTTTCAGAGTGTTGCTGTGCGTTAATTTAAATCTCCTCCTGATGATGATGATGTTCTGCAGGTTTTTTTGATATCTCATGAGCACTGATCTCAAGTTTTATTGCTCTGCTCTAAATTATAATGGATCAGCCAGTGAGAGAAAACAGACTCCGTCACATTTCATGAGATGAAATGAACAAAATGGGATAAACTCAATAATCTCCAACAGTGGTAATTATTATTAAAGACTGATTCATTCATAAATACTGTCAACAGCAGCTCAGCAGCTCGAACTTCTGCAGACGTCAAGCAAACACACACTGATAATGTCATGTCTCGTCGTGTCTGTTGAGGTTTCGTTCACTGGCGTCATGTTGTGTCTTGCACTTCCTGTTTTATTGTGAAACCTAACTTCCCTTTCTTTTCCGGTCCTTGACTTCCTGGTGTGTTTCCCGCCTGTCTGATTGTCTGCCCTGCCCTGATTGTCTCCACCTGTTGCTCGTTACCTCATGTATATATTGTCTGCGTTTTCCCCTGTCCTGTGCCAGATTGTCTTGTATAGTCATTGATTAGTCATCGTCAGTCTTGTCTAGTTACCTTGTCAAATATCTTGCCTTGTCGACTTAGTGTTTCTTTTGTTCATTGTTTGCCTTTTTGAGAAACCTTAACGCCTTTAGTTACCTTTTGCTCTGAACACCTTTAGTTGTATTTTGTATACTGAGAGTTTTTGTTATTAAACCGGCTTCGAGCCTCTTTTTGATTTCCAAGTGTGTCTATGAGTCTTTGCTTTTGAGTCCAGCCTCGTTGTGCCTGAGCGCTCTGACAGATAATCATGATGAGCACATCCAAATTACTAACCATGAAGCTTGAAGGGAAAAAGCCGTAATTATTCACGACAGCATCAATTATACAGCTGGTTCACACTCAAATGAAATGGCTGGAAAATGTGTGAATTTTAAAGGAAGAAAACATCCTCGAAACCTGCGACACTACACAGCTGCACAGGTGATGAGGAAGAGCTCATTCCCTGGTTTTCAGGAAGTCCTCCCTAAGGTTGTGTGGCTACACAGGCTAGGTGATGCCTTCAGGGTCATCTGTTGCATTTCAGCTACTGGTTTACAGGAGGAAATGAAAGACAACAGAATGTCTGTCTGCTGTCTAACTCTGTCCATCCACCCTTAATCCCTGGTTATTTCATCCCTCTGCTTCAACAACATGCGGGATGTTAAACCAACCAACCAGTCCAGAAGACAAGTCCTCTGGCTGAGACAAAGACACTGTCCCCTTCCTTCCCCCCCTGAGGGCAGAGACAGCATCATATGAGGCTGTTCACCACAGCTGAGCTGCTGCCTGACTCTGAAGTAAAGAGGTTTCAAATCACAGCTTCACAGTCTGGTACAAACCAAAGGAATCACACAATAAACCTGATGTTGTGTTCAGGGGCAGTGATGAAGATCAACGGCTCACAAACCCACACAGCGAAGAGCAAATTAGTCAGGGAGAATTACTGAACTGGCAGCAAGTCAAAACTGGTCCAATTTAAGATTGAATACTGTCCCTGGTAGACATCATGTATTTGTTCTCCTCTGAGTTTATATGCAGTGCAGGGAGCAGAGAACAGCAGGTCAGGAGAGGCTGAAGAGGCTCAGAGGAAAGAAAGAAGAAACACATGACTGTGAACCAGAGGCAGGATTCTGCTCCAGATGTTTCTGGCATCAGGAGCAAAATATCCTGATAATGTGTCAAAGCATCATCAACAAAATGCAGTGAGACGTGTTACACAAAGTCAACTCTGTTGTGTTCATGAACAGATGAGCAACCACAAATGAAAGTGCACCACCTGCATATGTGACAGGACTGTCCTGTCCCCGTTTTTAGCTCTGGTGCATTGTGGGACAGTCATGTCAATCAACACCACGTGTTATTTCCGGAGTAATTTCAGTCATTGTTAGAATTGGATATATATATAAACACTGCGCTCTCTTCCTCATCACCTTTACCGGATTCAAATCAGACTGCAACGTGAAGAGACACGCAAAATAGTGGAAGATGTGGAAAAAACGCAGCGAGTGCCCTCCTGGATGCCCCAAATACCACAAATAAACCTTTCATGTCCGCAACACAGATGTCGCTCTCACGTGACATCGTGTGTTCTGTAATGTAGGAAAAGTGAATCACCTCCGGAGAGTTGCCCGTGGATCGCGCGTAAAACCAGCGGCGACAGGCAGATGTAATGGCGAACTCTATTTGTTCTGTGATGGTGGTTGGTGATTGGTTTTGCTGTTGTGACAAATATCCCAGCTGTGTATCTAATATGATCCAATGTTGAATTCCAGTCGAATGGAAATGGTATTGTGGGAGCCTGATCTATAAAATCAAAGACCTCTCTGTCTCACTGTGCCAGCGAATGCTTCTCTCTGTGTCTTTTCAAGATCATATGTTTGTCTTGCCCTGAGTCGCCAGGAGAACGTCTTGGTGTCAGATATTTAATATAAGAGTAGAAATGCGTGATGATTTACTTCCTTCTCTCCGGTGGAGGCCGGGTTTTTTGGAGAATACATACAAGAATGACAACAGAGCAATGTGAGCAAAATTGTTTTAATGTGTTCAGTGACAGAGCGATAGAGGAAGCGTTTGATGTATCTTTATCTCTCAGCGTCGTTTTCTTCTTGTCCTGGTGGAGCCAGTGCGCTCTGTGAGTATAAGCTTTCCTTTCGGCTTTCGTACAGTCCAACGCGGTGATCGTTTCCTCATTTCACTCCTCTGCGGCAGGGGCGGATTTAACAAATTTGGGGCCCAAGGCAAAGGCAGGCATGGGGCCCTCTGAAATGAGAAGACAACACACAAAACAACAGGTCAATTAAAATAAACATTTTAACAGAATACGCATGCACTATTTTTCTACCAGTAGGTTATCTGATACTGGTGAAATGTATTAATAATAATATTAATAATATTAATAATAATAATAGTAATATTTACTCAATTGCTAACGTAGAAATTTGAGGATTTCATGCAACTCCAATTTTGTCTGTATCTCAGAGGCAAATACTGCACTTTGCACTTTGTACTCCACTACTGAACATTATTTACATTGCTGGTTATATATTTCAAACCCTTCCTGCTCATTGGAAACCATGTACCCCCAAAATGATGATTTAATGGTAATATTTGTGATAAACTTAAAGTCTTCCTTTGAGGGTTGACTTCTTAAGCCAAAACTCATCTTGGGCCAGCTAGAAAATGCATCATGACAAGGCTGAAAACAGGCTGCATGTCACAGGAAAGACTAGTGAATATATGACAATTGCTATGCCCAACAGTAAATTAATTCATTTAAAATTAGCTCTACCTTAAACATCTACAGCAGTAAATGATAACACATTAAAGCAATCTTAATAAATATGAAGCTATAACACTGACAGGGATTATTTTAATGCAGTGAGTAGTTGTTAATAACTTCCTTAAGTTACATAGTTTCTATCATTTTGAATGCATAACTTAGCACATTAAGGACTAAAAACAACAGCCAAAATTACCTGTAAAACCTCTGGGTGATTCTGAAGTTTTCCTTGAAATTCAACACAAAAAAAGCCTACTAAATAATTGATTTCTCATCCTCTGTAGCAAATAGAAACGAAATTCAAAGCTTACTACAAAATGACACATAAGCTTTCCCGTCTTCAATGGGATAAAGAAATACTTATTAATATAGCGGGTTTGGGGGGGATCACTCCTTCGACAGTTTTGATACTCACTAGTTGTTCATCTCCACACGTCGACAACGGACCCTCCCCAACAGGTGTCGACGTCACCGTTTCACTTGCCGGTTGTGGGTTCCTGCTGTTAGCCGCTGCGGCAGTGAAGAATGCACTCACTTTGGGGAATTTTGAGAGCAGCTTTCTGCTTTACTCCTTTTTTCTCCTATTTTCAGCAACGCTGGGGTAACTTCTTTTCATCTTCTCTTCTCTTCGCGCAGTTTGTTTTCGTACGTTTTGCCGCTGTCTTCCTAGATCCTTTCTGCACAATAAGATGGACTGATCCAATGTAGTGGAGACTGAAGGGGGGGCCCCGAGACACACACAATACAATAAGCATTCTGCTGGCATTTTAGCGAAAGGATTTTAATCAAAAACATAATTAATGTGCGCAAATAAGTAATAACTATATTAACCATAAATGTATGAGGAGTTTTATGGGGCCCTCAGGAACTTGGGGCCCTAGGCAACTGCCTAGTTTTGCCTAATGGTAAGTCCGCCCCTGGTCATATCATCCATATAAGCCCTAATTGGTGGAAGACGCATTCCATTCTGCCGTCTCTCTCCACCTACGACCCACTTGGAAGCCCTAATAATTACCTCCATAGCCATTGTGAAAGCTAGCGGGGACACTGTACATCCTGCCATAATACCAACCTCCAATCTTTGCCAGCCTGTTGTGAGCTCTGCGATACTTGCACACAGTCTGATGTCTTGGAAATATGCTTTCACCAAGTTAACAACTATCTCCGGCACTTTAAAGTAGTCAAAGGAACTCCAAATAAGGTTATGTGGCACTGACCCAAACGCATTAGCCAGATCTAAAAATACAACATTCAAGTCTCTTTTCTCCCTCTTAGCTGTCTGAATCTGATGCCAAATCATGCTAGTATGCTCTAAGCATCCCGCAAATCCTGGTATCCCTGCTTTTTGCACTGTCGTATCTATCATACCATTCCTTTCTAAGTATTTAGCCAGCCTCTGTGCTACGATACTAAAGAAAATCTTTCCCTCAACATTTAGGAGAGAAATCATCCGAAACTGGCTAAGGTCCGATGACTCCTTCTCCTTAGGGATGAAGACACCTCCTGCCCTGCGCCATGCTCTTGGAATACTATGTTTCTCCCAAACTATTCTCAGGTATCTCCATAGTGTCCTTAAGATGCCAGGTGCACTCTTATAGACACGGTAGGGGACTCCATTAGGCCCTGGGCCCGAAGAAGCCTTTGCACGCCTAACCACCTCCACCACTTCTCTCCACCTAGGTGGGCTCACATCCATCTCCTGCTCCACTTCCCCTAATGGTGGCATGTCAGGTGGAAGACCTATGTTCCTATTCTCCTTTGAATCTGAATACGTCGACTTCAAATACTGTTCAATCTCTGATTTCGTTGCCTTAAGTTGCCCTCCTTTTTCTTGATTAAACAAGCCTTTCACAAAATTAAAGGGGTTCCTAAAAAATGCTGACCTTGCACGTTCCTTCTTCTTTCTCTTCTCCCTAAGGTGTTCTGCCCTTCTGAGTACTGCTAACCTGCTTCTCAGTTCCTCCTGCAACACCTTAATTCCCTCCCTTTCTTCTTCTGTCGCCTTCCTCCACTGCTTTCTTAACTGCCTCCTTTCCTTTACTAACTTCTCTATTTCTCTTTGCCGCCTAGACTTGCCGACCTGCACCCTCTCGCCTTTCCTTTTGACAAGCACCCCAAATCTCTCTCGACCATAGGAGTAGATCACATCTCCAATTTTATCCAATTTCTCCACTACATCTCCTCTAAGCCTGCTTAATATGACTGATAAATCTCTATCAACTGCCTCCCACGCTTTGCTATCATTAGCCCTCGGCCACCTAACTCTAGCTTTCTGCTCCATGCTTCTCTCCTTGGCTGGCCTGTTGCCCTCAACACCAACTGCATCCCCTCTCCGTACCTCCTCCTCTCCAGGGATAGTGTTACTGATATCCTGCGAACTGTGGTTTTCTACCTGTCACTGGACTTCATCCGACTGATTCGACTGACTTCTCAAGAAATACTGGTCGATGCGGCCACTCTGCCCTTCCACCGCTAAACACTTCCTCCTTCCCTGATGAGTTCTAAGGCCTCGGATTGATGTTATCTTCTGCCAGCCACATGGGCAAACTTGAAGCTTCTTATCCTCTGCTGCACAACTTTTGCTCTCCTTAGTTGCCTTCCCTGTCACCTGAGTACTGCTACCTCTGGCCCTAAGAGATGGGTCCGTGCCCCCATCCCTCACTGAGTCATGTATCCAAGGCATAGTCATATCCGTTATCCTGTTCGTTACCATGCAATCCACCTGTGAGTCATCTTCCACCCCTGCTCTCGCTGATTCTTGGGGTATTTTCCTTATATTGGTTGTAGCTAAGTCTGGTTGTAGCAAGGTTAAGGCTTGCCACTGCTGCCATGGGTTGCTAGCCCATACCAGCACCTGTGGGGTCTTTTCCCTCCTGTCAGCTGTCTTTCCAAGCAGTCACATGGTCTTTCCCTTGTTGTCAGCTGCTCTATTCACAACAGTCACTAGCTAAGCTAGTTGTGAGTTAATTTAAACACAAGATACTTGTGCTCAAAAAGAGGATTCATTCTCAGTGAAGAACCTTGGAGCTCTAATCTGCCTCTATACCTGCCAAAGAGCAGTGATTCCTAACACGTCTCTGGGGGTCATCAGGTGGAAACCTCCCTTCAACAGTGTTTCGCCTACTTAGTCCCACTACACCTCCAGGAGGTTAGGCAGTGAACTCCAGCGTCCCAGAGTCACCCCCCCTAGTGCCAGTTCACACTGCTCCTACACAATCCAAACAGCACCGCCACGTTCAACTGACCCAGAGATGCTCCAGGTAGTGGCCAGTACCGATGCTACCATTTAACTATTTAACATATAACTATTGCTAATGCTAATGCTAACCGCTAGGAAGAACAGAAGAAGACAATACAGTTCCGATGCTACCATTTAGCTAATGTTACGTGCTAGCCGCTACCTGCTAAGAGGAACAGAAGAAGACAATAAAGCTAGATTCACCTATACTGTTAATGTTAATTGCTAGCTACCAATACTAACTGCTAAGATACTATCATACTCTCACCGCTTTAGCTATTGTTAGCTGCTACAATGCTACCACAGGCCTAGATGCCACATGTAACTGCCGATTGCCACACTCCCATCATCTACCCCTGCCTCTCACCAACTGCACCAAGAAAAAGCGGGGTGGGAATACAAACCCTGGTTCGGGTAGGGGATGGAAAATAAAGAGGTAGAGTCAAAAGATGAAAGTAGGGATTGGATACAGACCCTTGTTCGGGTAGGGGGTGGAAAATTTAGAGGGTGCTGAAGGTGGAGGCCTAAACCACAGACTAGATTTAACAGCCTCTTCTAACATTTCCTTCAAGAAGCAGCAAACCCTACCATTTCCTTCAAAAAGCAAACAGAGCAGGAAATCAAACCCTAACATTTCCTTCAAGAAGCAAACAAAACAGGAAAACAACCAAAAAGATCAAAAAACAAGCCAACTCTGTGTCTTACCACGCAAACTCACCTGAACAGGCCGCATGGTCCCAAAGAGAGACTCTTGCTGGCCACACCCCCACCTTATCTAAACTTCCTGGTTCTCTTCCTATTGGCAGAGCGAGAAGATGGGGCGGGGAAAGCAGTGTTTTTAATCTCGTTTAATCAGGTACATCCCCAATGAAAGGTGATATTGATTGGTTGTTGTTGTATTCCATGTATCTCTGTGTTACCGTGTTATTCAGCCATAGTCAGTCATTGCAGCCATAGAGAAAGGGGATGCTCCAGCATAACAGATGACAGAACTGGTCCCTGAGGCTCCAGTGTTAGGTGGAGATGGGGACTACGTGTTGGCTTTTGACCCCGCTCTTGATTTTTCGTGAGTAAGTGGTTTGTTGGTCTCAGTAAGATGAGACCAAAAGGGGGAATTGATGGATATTTGGGTCATATTCCTATACTTTGATAAGTTTGATAACACACATGTATTCTGCTAATAGTTAGATTACATGCATATGCCTACATTAATGATAGTTGGATCCTGATATGTTGATCTTATTCATTTTTTCTGCTGATGGATTGTGTGACTGAATAATCAACAGAAGGAGTCGTCCTGTGGGCCGACTTAAAAGAGCTGTTACAACCACGATACAGCGTTTCAACGGCCTTCATAAAATAACATTTTATACTTTTCAACATAAATTGGTGACTTATCGTGTCCCTTGTTCTAGCCACTTCCTTCGAGACCTGACAAAGGCTCCTCTGGCCTTTCCCTCATACACTCTGATGAGGCGTCTACGTTTATATGTCTACGCTTAAGACGTACTCGCGAAAAAAGCTAAAATACTGCTTCCTCACTTGGAAATATGTTTAAAGAAAAGCTATTCCATGATATCAAAAAGCCAACAAAAATAAAGATAGCAGATAAAGAAGTGACACTAACGGAAACTTATTGTAGTTATCTTAAATGACCAATTTCACCCAAAGTAAAAGAAATTCAGTTCAAATTAATAAACAATATTTATCCTGCTGTTGAAAGTCTTAGGAAAAGGTTCAGTTTTGAAGTAAGTCCGTGTGTTTTGTGTAGGACAGAACACAAACTTATTCTTCTCTTGTTCGCTCACAATGCTGTTTTGGGAAGATGTTAATCGATGGTTGAGTATTGGGATTAGCAATTCTTTGTTTAACAGATTTCAGGTGATGATTTATATGGTTGATGGTGAAGTGGCTCCAGAAAGGTCAGAGGGAAAATATTAAACCTCTGTAGAACATTGTGCTTTTTCTTTCTGAAGTTTAAGTGCGACTGTTTTTCCGAGATCAAAGTCTGATGTTAGTGTGTATATTTTATTATTTCCTGTCAGTACGAAACAGAAAAGCTTTTTTTTTTAAGATGTTTAGAATTGAGAAAAGACTGTTATATGAGAATTAATATATATCTATACTAATTTGTATGGAGTGTGGAATTTGGACACAGCAGGTGACAGTCTGCTTGTGAGAGCAGGATGTGACAGTGCTATCTGCTATTGGCTGATCTTCAGTGCACCAGGTTTTGTCACCTGTTGATCCGGCAGGTGATAGGAGACAAGGCTAAAAGCAAATACTCACCCCACATACAGTAACATGTGGTTGTATTTTTTCTAAAAAGTTTTACTTTCGGTGGATGAGAAGTTTTAGCTTGGTGCGTTCATGGTTCTAATATTTGATATGAAATGATGGGACCTGTTCCGTTTATGGTTTACAGGGACATTTTGTATCATAACGTTTTGTCTTTTTTATTCCACATCCAGTTGATTAGCACAGCAGATCACTGATGAAAGAGACTGGAGGAGACTGAAGAGAGACTGCTAATCAGCCACAGCAGACATTTAATATTATCAATACACATGGAACAAATTGTTGTGTAAGTTGTTGGCGATAATTACTCCTTTTTACATGATTTATTCAGATTGTTGAGTGAGGTACACTGAAATAATTCTGGGCTTGCAATTTTATAATACAGTCTTCAATAAAGGTGTAGATTTTTATTTCCATAACCACAGAATGAGAGTTTTGACAAAATGTAAATATTTTATTTTGATAGCCAAATGAAAATAAATTATAATTCAATGAAAGCCCCAATACAGGGCTAAAGGAATATATCACATCAGTGAAAACATTAATTATCCATATTACGCACATACTGTTGTTCCTTAGATGTAGGCCTGTAATCAGGATTTGAAAAATATGTCTTGTACTCTTGTAAATTTCAATCTTATTTTGTTTCAGTTACACTAAATTCATGCAAATGTTATTTCCCAAAATGAAATTATAAATGCTGTTTTAAAACCAGGAATACATTTGTGATGGGGAAATACAGCATCTGCTGCATCAATTGTGGAAAATGATGTTATGATTTCTAATAATGAGCACCTGATTCAATGTGTGAAATGAAGACACAGCTGACGGTCTGCAACAGTCCAGCGTTTGTGTGAACACAGTCAGCAGTCTGAGTGAATTTCATCGTTTCCCCTGGACAGTGTTTCCATTAACTGGGGACATGAGAGGATTGTAGATCATAGTATATGCAGCAATGCAGTGCAGAACCTGTGAGGCTGTGGTGTCATCTGTTTGCAGCATCATATCAGTCAGTAAAAAGTGAATGAACACTGCCATCATGTGGAGGCTTTCCAAATAACAACCTGAAAGCTATATTTTGTTTTATTTTACAGTTACATGAGTACATGAGAAAAAAGTGGAGCATTTATTGTGATTGTTTTATTTTGGTTAACTGAACCTACAAAGTTTAGGACTCAAGCAGACTGAATGCTGACATGCTGAAACAGACGTGTGTGAACCCGTAGGCTATTTTGTTTTGAAGAGTGTTTCACGTGGAGAATACAGTATGACAATGCATACATGAACATATTGAAACAATATCAGAAACAAAGAAGCTTTGTTGTGCATATGGGGAAAAAATTCTACTGAGCGAAGCTAAACGAACAGAACTTGATCGTAATGTCCTGAACTGAGTCGACACAAAGTGACTCAAGGTTCTCCTGGTGTGTCTGGAAACACTGGAACAGCTGTCTGTAGGTGTTTTAATCACAGCACACTTGTGAGCTGTGATGATAACACATCTCTGCGTTATTGTCCTTGTTCAGTTTCTTTCTTTACACTAATGTGAACCTATGAGTCTGAAATAAAGTTGAATTGAATTTCAATAATCTGGTAATGTCATGACGCCAAAAGAATCAGTAACAGGTGAATCTTCATTCCATTAAAAACACGCTCTTCCTCAAAATTGAGTGCAGGAACATTTTCACCAAATATCCTAATTTCCCTAAATTTGTTCTGTTCAGATATTTGTCTTAAAAAAAGTCTAAAGTGCTGTTTAAATGTTCTGTTTCTTTTGCTTTTGCTCTCAGGTGCTCACTGTGAACAAGACACTTAGTGGAATGATGCACAGTGACACTGAGACACCTGTGATGTAGATTTATAGACATTGAAACTGTTGTTTGAAACTCTGAAATCTTTATCTTAACATTTTTCTTTATTAATAACTTTCACAGAGTTTTTCCTTTTGTCGTCGTCTTTGCTCAACAGCATTTGTCTCTTCTACTCGATGCTGTGGCAGGGCTGTCCTGCGATTCTGCTGCCGTGCTGGTTGCCTGCAGGTCAACGTCAGTGGCTTTGCTCGATGACCTGGCAGGGCTCCCCTCTGATGAGACATCCTCGAGGTCTCCCTGCCTCTGTCTACGTGGTCGACATGAGCAGAGAGTGTCCATGTTAATCTTGCATTTCTCGAACATTTTGCAGGCATGCTCGACCACAGCATTGAGTCTATGTGTGGGAGTGGGGCGCTGATATACAGGCGATGTGGACTGCGATGCGGACTGCGAAGCGAAGAGGACAGAGTTGACATTTTCTGCTACCTCTTAACGTATGAGGGACGACGAGCGCCCCGGGCTGTCACTCCGGTCTCCATCCTCCACAGACACTGCAAAACTCTGGGGGAGCGTTCGGTCCAGACTGGACTGAACATGCTTCTCAGACACGGCTACTTTCTTGCTTCGAATAGCCTCTGAGAAGATTTTGCACACCACAGAAATGATTTCCAGCATCAATTCGGCCATCATCATTTTAGTGGCATGATCAGGGGAACCTTCTTTCAACAGCTGTCACTGGCTTGGTGTTAACCCTTTCAAAAAGGATTCAACCAGCTGGCGAACTGTCTCCCCTTTAATCTCCGGTATCTTCTCCATTGGTGATTCTGTTTTATCCATCAGAACTGGTTCTGTATCACCTTTTTTTTTTATTTAGCATTATTTTGAATGCATATTTTATTTCGCCAGATTAATTGAATTAGTTTATGGCTGCAGTAGTTTGTAGCAGCTTTAATTTACCCTCTGGGAACATTCCCAGATCAACAGTGAAGGCGGTGTTTCCCAAATTTCATAAGTACATAAAGTTTCCTACCAGAGACAGTAACATTTTGGATCAAGTTTACTGCAACATCCCTGCTGCTTACAAGGCTGTAGCAGCTCCACACCTGGGCATGTCAGACCACATCTCCGTGAAACTCATTCCTGCCTACAAGCCTCTGGCCTGCAGAACAAAGCCGACCACCAGGACAGTACAGATATGGACTGAGGAGGCCTCCTCTGCACTTCAGGACTGCTTCGAACTGACAGACTGGACTGTGTTCAGAGAAGAGGCAGACCTTGAGGAGTACACATCATCTGTATTGTCTTATGTTCAGTTCTGCACTGATGCTGTCCTCCCTGTTAAGACCATCACAGTGTTTCCCAACCAGAAACCATGGCTGGACAGCACAGTGCGGTCCCTGCTGAAAGCCCGGGATACTGCCTACAGATCTGAAGACAGGCTGGCTTATAGCAGGGCTCGAGCAGAGCTGAAGAAAGGAATCAAGCAGGCCAAGCTCCAGTACAAAAACAAAATTGAAGATCACTTCAAGAACAACAACCCACAGAGCATGTGGAGAGGCATCAGAACCATAACGGACTACAAGCCGAACACTCAGCTCACCAGCCACGACCCCGCCCTGCCTGACACCTTGAACAGCTTCTTTGCCCGCTTCGACACATCAGGCAGCAGAGAAGTCACACACCTACCCCGGCTGGAGGAGCAGCACCAGCCCCTCGTCCTGCAGCAGCACCAGGTGACATCCACCCTGAGGAGGATCAACACCCGCAGAGCTGCAGGACCGGATAAGGTGTCAGGCAAGACTTTGAGGACATGCGCTGACCAGCTAGCAGGAGTGTTCCTGGACATTTTCAACCTGTCCCTGCAGCTGTCCACGGTTCCTGAGTGCCTCAAGTCCTCCACCATCATTCCGGTACCGAAGAAGACATCCATCACCTGCCTGAATGACTACCGGCCTGTCTGCCGATCAAGGACCGCCAACAGGGTCTCAATTTTGGCTTTCAGTGGGCCTCTTTCACGTGGCTTACACCACATGAGGCTCATCTTGGTGAGCTGTATGTCCTGGTGGATGCTCGCCTCCCAGTCTTCGACATAGGCACGCACACCAGAGGCCAATGTTGCTGTGTTTGTGTTTGCCATTTGTCTTCTTTGTTGTGCTTCCTGATGGTGAGGTGTCACTTTAGATTTGTTTTCTGTCATAGATTCCATCATATGTTTTCTCACACTTGTCAAATGAAATGAGTAAATACGTTGAATAGTAATGGTATGTGTAGTCTGTATAAGTTCAGGTTTATTCATACATCTCAGCCCTTTGATAAGTGACGTCACAGAGGAACAAAGGAATCACAGCCCGACGTCAGGGATCAAAGGAATTCTGATCGCTGAGCCCCGCCCCCCGAGCGCGTCTTCAGCATAGCAACCGTTGCTAGGCACTGACTCTTTTGCCGGGTTTTCTATTGTAGCAGCTAGCAGGAGTGTTCCTGGACATTTTCAACCTGTCCCTGCAGCTGTCCACGGTTCCTGAGTGCCTCAAGTCCTCCACCATCATTCCGGTACCGAAGAAGACATCCATCACCTGCCTGAATGACTACCGGCCTGTTGCACTGACCCCGGTAATCATGAAGTGCTTTGAGCGGATTATTCTCAGGTACATCAGAGACTTCATCCCCTCGGACCTAGACAGCCTTCAGTTTGCTTACAGAGGGAATCGGTCCACAGAGGATGCTGTCTCCATCACCCTGCACACAGCCCTGACCCACCTGCAGCAGCCCAACACCTACGTCAGGATGCTATTTGTAGACTTTAGCTCAGCTTTTAACACCGTCATCCCAGACAAGCTGGCGCTGAAGCTACACACGGTGGGTCTGCCTGCGTCTCTGTGCCACTGGATCAGAGACTTTCTCACCAACAGGCCTCAGGTGGTGAGAATAGGGAACATCACATCATCCCCTCTGGTCCTCAGCACGGGCACGCCACAGGGTTGTGTGCTCAGCCCAGCCCTCTTCACCCTGTTTACTCACGACTGTGCTGCCATCCACCCCACCAACACAGTCGTGAAGTTTGCGGACGACACTACAGTAGTGGGTCTCATCTCAGATAACAACGAGACCCACTACAGAGAGGAGATACACCAGCTCACCCAGTGGTGTTCAGCCAACAACCTGGTGCTGAACACAGGGAAAACCAAGGAGGTCATTGTGGACTTCAGGAGGTCCAGGAAGACGGATCACGCCCCCCTCCTCATGGACGGAGAAGTGGTGGAGCGTGTGGACAACATCAGGTTCCTGGGCCTCCACATCACATCTGACCTCTCCTGGTCCATGAACACCTCCCGCCTGGTGAAGAAGGCACAACAAAGGCTCTTCTCCCTCAGGAAGCTGAAACGGGCTGGACTCTCCTCTCGGTTGCTCGTTAACTTCTACAGGGCCACAATTGAAAGCATCCTCTGCCTCAGTGTGACAGTGTGGTATGGCAGCTGCACGGCACAGGAGAGGAAACAACTGGCACGGGTGGTTAAAACTGCACAGGGCATCGTGGGCTGCCCCCTCCCTGACCTAGACTCTATATATGAAGGTCGGGTCAGAAAGAGGGCGAGATCCATCGCCACGGACCCCAGCCACCCGGGCCACAGACTGTTTGTACCTCTTCCATCAGGAAAGCGGTACAGGAACATCCGCACCACCACTAACAGACTGAGGGACAGCTTCTTCCCCAGAGCTGTTAGAGCTATCACCCCCAGCAGCCCCTCACTGCAGTGAGAGACTGTGTGAACTGTGAACACTGCACACCGCACTTTACACCTACACCTACACCTCTACCTCCACCTGCACCTTCTGTGTACTTGACTTTTATGTACACGCATATACTATAATTATATACATTTTAGTATATCAGCACATTTCAGTTTCATTGGCATATTTTATTCTGTCGGAACATTTCACTGTGTATATTTTATATTTTATTCTGCTTGTATATTTTATTCTGTTTGCACATTTCACTTCCATATTTTATTGTTTATTGTTTAGTATATTTTATTGCCTAAGTATATTTTCATTCTGTTATATTTTTAATTGCTTCACGCATATTTTTTTTATTGCATGTTGGTTTATTTTATTTTATTGTAGTTATCTTAATTTTATTCACTCTTTCTAGTCTTATCTTTCTTACCATCTAACATGGGGGTTGCAATGAAAATTTCATTGACATGTGCAATGACAATAAAGACTCTTGAATCTTGAATCTTGAAGTGGTTTCCCACCAGCCCGAGCTCTCTAAGAAGACGAGGAAAAGCTGGGCCAGAATTGGAAGAAACCGGGGGGAAGAGCAATTCTAAGAGAGGTCCTCCCCTCCACGGACTGTTGGCTGTTCTTTGGAAACCAGAGTCCCCTACTGTTCTGTGCCTGGTCCAAAAACGCATGGAAACAACCTCTGGAGCCACTTCATCCACCTGGGCCTGCTGTCCGTCTTCACCCGCACTCTATCTCCACCTGCACTCTCTAGTGGCACCCTGTCCACCATCACGGCTTTCTGGAGCTTGCTAAGCTCTGCCGCCCGGCTGTCCAGCACATGCTTGTACGAATCACAGAGCTCAGTGAGTGCGTTGTCCACGATCGTCTGGACCTGACTGACCTTGAGGCAAATCAGTTGCTCACCAGGCTGAATGCTGGAATCCTGCTCCTCCTGCTCCCTTGTGGATTGCGTGTTTGCCTCTTCCAGTTGGCGGCTCCGATCCATATTGACGGCAGATGCCAGTGCCAAACTTAAGACAGACTGCTGGGCCTCCTTCAACCGACAGGAGGGGTCTGCCTTCTTCCTCGCTGCCATCATTGAGTTAATGGCCCGCGCATAGCGGTTTTTAAGCGTCGTATCTGCCTTTATTAGCGCACGACAGCTTTCCACATCCTTTTGCTTCTTGGCGTTGGTCTTCTCCAGCTCCATCTTGAGAGCTTTGATTTCTCTCCTCAGCCCTTTTGAATTGTAGGTGTTCACTATCTGATCACCATGGAGCCGATCAAGGACCGCCAACAGGGTCTCAATTTTGGCTTTCAGTGGGCCTCTTTCACGTGGCTTACACCACATGAGGCTCATCTTGGTGAGCTGTATGTCCTGGTGGATGCTCGCCTCCCAGTCTTCGACATAGGCACGCACACCAGAGGCCAATGTTGCTGTGTTTGTGTTTGCCATTTGTCTTCTTTGTTGTGCTTCCTGATGGTGAGGTGTCACTTTAGATTTGTTTTCTGTCATAGATTCCATCATATGTTTTCTCACACTTGTCAAATGAAATGAGTAAATACGTTGAATAGTAATGGTATGTGTAGTCTGTATAAGTTCAGGTTTATTCATACATCTCAGCCCTTTGATAAGTGACGTCACAGAGGAACAAAGGAATCACAGCCCGACGTCAGGGATCAAAGGAATTCTGATCGCTGAGCCCCGCCCCCCGAGCGCGTCTTCAGCATAGCAACCGTTGCTAGGCACTGACTCTTTTGCCGGGTTTTCTATTGTAAATGCTGTTTCTATAATTCTAAACGAGGATACGATTTACAGAACATAAAAATGAAAAATCAACATTTGATATATGGTCTTTGTGCTTTTTAAATTCATTGTGTGGGTTTCAGTGTCCGCGTAACTTCCAATCATTCTATTTCCAATTCTGAAACGCAAAAAAACATGCATTTTTAGTTGTCCAATATATGTAGCAGATTTTAAAAGAAACACACAAGAGCCGTTTTCCTTAAAAATTGATTTATATGCACCAACGACTGTTAAAAGTGGTTAAATGGAGAAAAGGATAAATAGAAAAAAACGTGTTGTTGCACAGGGCTTCGTAGAAGGAGCCAATCAGTGAACCCCTGTGGGCTCACGTGATCATCCCCGCAGGGTCACGTCTGGTTTCCTCTTCCGGTTCTGCAGTCAAGTTTACCTCTGCTGCCTCATATGCTATGTGCTCCAAACCGCGAGTAAAACTGCTGCCATCCACGGGGTAAGACATGAAAATAATGTTCCAAACTGAGTTGTAGTAATTTTTGATGTTGAGCACTGGTTGACCGGTATACTGTTAACATTTCAACTTTGTAGAGCTCCGTGAGATCGGACGATTTCCGCCGACCTGGCGAGGGTAAATGGTGAAACTGCTCCGAGCTTGATAACTTAGTGAGTGAAAATGCCCTTTAACCTGTTTGGTTAACCTGGAATGCATTTTCTATTCATGTATGACCTGTTTAGTGTAAAGCAGCTAAAAAGTCGCGTTATATAGCCATGAAAAAAAAGGGTGCTAATGGTGCTATAGACGCCATAGACTGTGTGTTGTGATGCTAATGGCCATCGACTGAAGCAGAACCACTTAGCTCATTTGGTGTCATGTGCAAATGATCGTTTGATTGTTCTTGATTACTGTTTACTTCAGAATATCTTTCTGAACTGTCGTTCACTACATGTGTTGGAAAAAAATAAGATGGTGGTGAGTCTATTGCTGTGTGTATGTGCTGTGGTAAATGCAGAGGTGAATGTTTGGTGCAGTTTCTCACTGTTAGCGGTGCAAGGGGGAGACATATAAGCACAGTAGGCCTTAATGCCTTTAAATTACCATGAGTTTCTCTGAATTTAATGCAGTTTTCTACAAAAATGAGAGGGTACTATGCATTCTTTCTTTTGTTTTTGTAAAATGCTATTTTCTGTGTTAATTAGGACTGTTTCAGATCTTGAAACTGTTATTAATGTAGTTACAGTACTCAAATTTAATTATAAAATGCACTTGTATGTATTTATAGTTTCACAACTGTAAGTTAATATTTAAACTGAAGATTTTTGTTGTTCAACTGAAGCTTTTGAGAGCTTGATTTAATAAGGATTATTATTGATTGGTGATAATCAACATGTTATTTGGATCTCCTCTGACCTCTTTGTAGGTCAGGTTTTTTGTTTTGTTTTTTTCCCCTGTGACATCAGGAAATGACGTCCCATCCACATCCCACCGTCCAGTGGAGAGCTGCCAGCTGGGTTTTCGTGTGAAGTTTCAGAGATCCCGAGATACCCAGCGTGAGCTGGGTGGCGAGCCGCATCGAAACGACTGATACTGAACTCAGAGTGGAGAAGGATTCTTTCATTCCCCCTTCCTCACGGACTGTGTGGTTGGACAGAACAAACATACACTGATACACTTGACACGGAGCCGAAGGAAAAGAAGGGCCCCAACAGTAACTTTGGGACACAAAGGGTTTTATTTTGTTATTAGTTATTTTTCATTGAATGCCTTGCAACTATCTGTATTTTCATTGTGTTATTGGTTATTAATAACAAGTGGCCACACAAAAAACTCAAACCATTGTCTGTGTCTTTTAACTTCACCAACAACAAGGGCTCTAAGTAGCTTATGGTCTTCAATTACTGGTCCATGTCTTAGCATTGACTATTACTTACCTGTGCTGTTATAACATGGTAATAAGGGTTACATAAAGAACAAACGGAAACGTGTCTCCTGCCTTGAGTAAAGTGAACTGTGTGCCTTAAAGGTGACCTTGGTTGAAACTTACTTCCTGGGGTGAAATCCCCCAGGTGGCGTTGTCGTTTGTGTTGGTCTTTCACATAAAATGCCAATAAAATATATTTATGTTTGTGGCCGGAATGTGACAAAATGTGGAAAAGTTCAAGGTGTATGAATACTTTTTCAAGCCTCTGTATCAGCAAAAATCTGTCAGTATTCATGTGATGTCAGTGGATTTCACACCTTCGTTCTGGCCTCTTCTCTTCACAGAGATGACCTGGCAGAGGTGCACCTGAAGCCAGAAATCCCTCAAAACGCCTTCGTGTGTGTTGTTTGTTCTACTAATAGTACATTTCAATCTAAATATGCCAACAACTCCAACAAGGCAGGTGATGCTTCCAGCTGTCTTCACCAACTGCTTGTTGTCTGCACTCGTCCTTCTGAGCAACCAACTGTCTGTCCAGCTGTCACCATTATTTCATGACCATCTCACAGTCTGTCGCTACTTAATACTGAACATTTACTTATTACAATTATCATGTGAAGAGTAGCTAACAGTCTGAAAGAGAAATAGATTTTAAAATGGGAAAATTTAACTATCAAGGTCTTAGTGTATTATTCAACATAATATTAAATGGCAAAGTTCAATAAGCAAAGATTAGTGTGTGTGTGTGTGTGTGTGTGTGTGCGTGTGCGTGTGCAGCAGAGCTGTTGATAACCTGGAGGAGGATCCTTCTAATATCTCCACCAGGGGGGGCTTTATTTTAGAGAAACAGAAATGTCAGGAGTGGATGATCCACACAGATCAAGGACAACATCGATGGCAGATGTGTAGTCAGTTCTGGGTATTGCTGCAGTTGCAGACTATACATGAAACATGGATGTATCAAGAGAGAGGCTGGACTGTCCCCTCTTACTTCCTATGCAGAAAATCACTTCCTGACCTCCATCTGCAGTTTAAGCCTTGACAAAAGAGTCGCGTGACATCATATGCAAACAAGCTATCTGGGATTACTCGGCCACAGCACCAGCCAGGGCATGCACAGAACGCCATGAATGTAGTTATTGTTCATAACTGTGAATGAAACTTGAACCAAATGAAACTTGGACCTAAGATATATTTTTGTTGTACAACTAAACCTCTTTGAGACCATGATTTGAGCAAATTAATACAAAATGGAGTGTATTTAATTGATAACAATTCATGGAGAAATGGTAAAGGAACAAGATTTACACAGACAGTGTGTGAATGTAACAAGCCATTTGGATCTTGTCTGGCCGACCAACAGGTCAGCTGAGACACGAACACATCACTGAGATACGACAGCAACACAATGCACACAGCAAGGGACGCCATCACAAGGAGAAATAGTGATAAAGCAGAATCTGAGGAGGACTAGTTTCTGGTTCTAGAGAAACTAGAACCAGAAACTACAGAATGAAGCAGGTAGAAACACACACACACACACACACACAGTGCTGATGAACATCTGAACAAACTGATCTTGCAATCTTCATGTTGTGTTCATTTAGATGAGTTCTGGCGTTCTAATAGTGTAACACAGCAAGTTGTTGTGCCTTCATTTCCCTATAATTTGCTTTGTTTCCTGTTTGAAAGCCATAAAAAGTCCAAGTCAGAACACTGATCTGATCCTGGAACGACTGGGAGAGAGCGTTTACTTTGCCCCTTTTCAGAAGCACTCGCCCTGTTTGATGTGAGCAACGCTGCAGAAATGATCAAGCAATCATCTGTTTTCATCTCCAACAAGCTTTTCTTCTGTAGACACTTTTAGTGTTTGAATAAAGTCGCAGTTAAAACATTAAACATTTGATTACAGCTCATTAAAGAAGAGAAGCTAAAGTTATGACAACCTGCAGTGGATCAATGGAACAGAAGTGACATGATGAGACTAATAATCAGAAGATTATCAGCTCAGTCATGTCTGATCGTGGAAATACAGATCTTAATAATCAATGAAGCACAAATATCTTGTTATTTAGTTCCAGTGCTGTAAATCTCCAGAGCCTGAAATACAACTGCTCTGTGGAGAACATGAGACTGTATTTAACACTCAGCCATTTCATTGAATATACATGAGTGTGAGATGTTGCTACTGCTTCAGATTAACTGGACAAACATGAGGCCCAGACTGGGTAATAACATACAGGTGTAGTAATAAGAGGGCAGATGGAGCAGACTGGTCCGACACCATGTTTATTTGTCCATTGGCAAAAGCAATTTGGCTTCAGCATTTTGGCTTGTTAGCACCTACAGTGTTTTTTGGAGCAGTAAATTATTCACAAAGAATGGGATGTAGTCACTGTTTGTTGTTTTCCTGTCTATCATCAGCTCTGATCATAAGAATAAATATAACTTTCCCCTCGGGGAATAATTTGGGAGAGTAACAACAAGACATTTCAGTGTCCAGTGAGAAGTTGTTGCATCCACATGGTGTCCAGCTGCTCAGAACTGGCTGCATCTTTAGCGGAAGTGACGTTTCAGAGCACATTTAGGAAGCGGCTGTTCCCTCACAGCCACTAACAGCATCACAATGTCCGTCCTTATGATCGTCGACCCCTCCAGTCAAAGCAGAAAGCCAGTAAACCAGGCTAGACTTCTACCTCTGAACAGAGCGAGAATCATATCAGTCCAGCACACAGCGATTCAAAGCACTCTGACAACAGCTGAGAGGTTATAGAGCGTCATGTGACACATTCCTGTCACTCAGCTCTGGACGCAGACAGAAATGATGGAGGTCAGTTCTCAGTGATCTGACTCAACACACAAAACAGTCTTCGACAAGGGTTTGACACTGAATGTAGAGTCTTACTGTCTCTGCTGAAGTCCAGTGTAGAGGTCAGGAGGTGGTGTCCTCATCACTGCACACACACACATACTGCAGGGTCAAACTGGCCACTCTTACCTGAAAGACAGAAAAAGAGGAGAGCAGACTATGAAGATTTCACGTGTTCTTTCTCTTCAAATCATGTTTCCCACAAAGATCCACCTTCTGTCATTTGTTTGTCATTCAACACTTTCACTGCGAGCACTTTACATTTAGCTGAACTGTGACTTTAAGGCGCCTCCAGAAAGACCAAACGAAGCTGACTGTTTCACAATCTGCTGATCTGTATGAAGAGATGTTGAACACACGCTGCTGTGCACGTTTGACTCTGTCTGAATTCGCTGTATCGTTCACTGGATCAAATGAAACAACACGTGTTTGCTGTTGCAGAGACACTGAGATGTTTGTCCTCGTCAACAGGGATGTGAACGCCACATGAGATGAAACAGACTCCAATTTTTCTCAACAATTGAGACCATGAAGGCATAATCAGCCAAGTGTTCCACTTCTCTGCTGCATTCGTGGGTGCATTTCACTTGATCACAACTTCTCATAGTTGCTTGTGTCTCCTCATCAAGTCCTGAACATCACAGGAGACGTGCAGAGAGGACGGGAGGAAGACAGGAAGCAAGTTAACTGACTGACTTGAAAATGTTTAAAGCTCGACACTGATGAGCCGCCCACACAGGATTTTCTTCCCCTCTAAAGATGACAGCTGTCATATTTATTGTAAAGCTCAGGTTAACACCCCGACTGGAACATGAAGATCACTGTGGAAAGATATTTAATATTCCACTTCAATGATAATGTGGAAGAAACTCACCTCTCAACTACTTGAGCTAAATATTTGTTTCAGAGTGTTGCTGTGCGTTAATTTAAATCTCCTCCTGATGATGATGATGTTCTGCAGGTTTTTTTGATATCTCATGAGCACTGATCTCAAGTTTTATTGCTCTGCTCTAAATTATTATGGATCAACCAGTGAGAGAAAACAGACTCCGTCACATTTCATGAGATGAAATGAACTAAATGGGATAAACTCAATAATCTCCAACAGTGGTAATTATTATTAAAGACTGATTCATTCATAAATACTGTCAACAGCAGCTCAGCAGCTCGAACTTCTGCAGACGTCAAGCAAACACACACTGATAATGTCATGTCTCGTCGTGTCTGTTGAGGTTTCGTTCACTGGCGTCATGTTGTGTCTTGCACTTCCTGTTTTATTGTGAAACCTAACTTCCCTTTCGTTTTCCGGTCCTTGACTTCCTGGTGTGTTTCCCGCCTGTCTGATTGTCTGCCCTGCCCTGATTGTCTCCACCTGTTGCTCATTACCTCATGTATATATTGTCTGCGTTTTCCCCTGTCCTGTGCCAGATTGTCTTGTATAGTCATTGATTAGTCATCGTCAGTCTTGTCTAGTTACCTTGTCAAATATCTTGCCTTGTCGACTTAGTGTTTCTTTTGTTCATTGTTTGCCTTTTTGAGAAACCTTAGCGCCTTTAGTTACCTTTTGCTCTGAACACCTTTAGTTGTATTTTGTATACTGAGAGTTTTTGTTATTAAACCGGCTTCGAGCCTCTTTTTGATTTCCAAGTGTGTCTATGAGTCTTTGCTTTTGAGTCCAGCCTCGTTGTGCCTGAGCGCTCTGACAGATAATCATGATGAGCACATCCAAATTACTAACCATGAAGCTTGTAGGGAAAAAGCCGTAATTATTCACGACAGCATCAATACAGCTGGTTCACACTCAAATGAAATGGGTGGAAAATGTGTGAATTTTAAAGGAAGAAAACATCCTCGAAACCTGCGACACTACACAGCTGCACAGGTGATGAGGAAGAGCTCATTCCCTAGTTTTCAGGAAGTCCTCCCTAAGGTTGTGTGGCTACACAGGCTAGGTGATGCCTTCAGGGTCATCTGTTGCATTTCAGCTACTGGTTTACAGGAGGAAATGAAAGACAACAGAGTGTCTGTCTGCTGTCTAACTCTGTCCATCCACCCTTAATCCCTGGTTATTTCATCCCTCTGCTTCAACAACATGTGGGATGTTAAACCAACCAACCAGACCAGAAGACAAGTCCTGCAAACTCTGGCTGAGACAAAGACACTGTCCCCTTCCCCCCCTGAGGGCAGAGACAGCATCATATGAGGCTGTTCACCACAGCTGAGCTGCTGCCTGACTCTGAAGTAAAGAGGTTTCAAATCACAGCTTCACAGTCTGGTACAAACCAAAGGAATCACACAATAAACCTGATGTTGTGTTCAGGGGCGGTGATGAAGATCAACGGCTCACAAACCCACACAGCTAAGAGCAAATTAGTCAGGGAGAATTACTGAACTGGCAGCAAGTCAAAACTGGTCCAATTTAAGATTGAATACTGTCCCTGGTAGACATCATGTATTTGTTCTCCTCTGAGTTTATATGAAGTGCAGGGAGCAGAGAACAGCAGGTCAGGAGAGGCTGAAGAGGCTCCGAGGAAAGAAAGAAGAAACACATGACTGTGCCCTCCTGGATGCCCCAAATACCACAAATAAACCTTTCATGTCCGCAACACAGATGTCGCTCTCACGTGACATCGTGTGTTCTGTAATGTAGGAAAAGTGAATCACCTCCGGAGAGTTGCCCGTGGATCGCGCGTAAAACCAGCGGCGACAGGCAGATGTAATGGCGAACTCTTATTTGTTCTGTGATGTTTAAATTGGTTTTGTTGTTGTGACAAATATCCCAGCTGTGTATCTTATATGATCCAATTTTGAATTCCAGTCGAATGGAAATGGTATTGTGGGAGCCTGATCTATAAAATCAAAGACCTCTCTGTCTCACTGTGCCAGCGACTGCTTCTCTCTGTGTCTTTTCAAGATCATATGTTTGTCTTGCCCTGAGTCGCCAGGAGAACGTCTTGGTGTCAGATATTTAATATAAGAGTAGAAATGCGTGATGATTTACTTCCTTCTCTCCGGTGGAGGCCGGGTTTTTTGGAGAATACATACAAGAATGACAACAGAGCAATGTGAGCAAAATTGTTTTAATGTGTTCAGTGACAGAGCGATAGAGGAAGCGTTTGAGGTGTCTTTATTTCTCAGCGTCGTTTTCTTCTTGTCCTGGTGGAGCCAGTGCGCTCTGTGAGTATAAGCTTTCCTTTCGGCTTTCGTACAGTCCAACGCGGTGATCGTTTCCTCATTTCACTCCTCTGCGGATGTCAGCCCGCACAGTGATCACACTCTGCTACTCTGCCCGTTCCTGTTCAGCACCGCCATCAGCAGTCTGGAGACGGATATCACAGCGAGTCTCTGCCCGTCAAAGTCGATGGTAACAACCATCCCATTAGGCTCCTCATAACCGAGCCGGACGTCAAACCGAGAAATGACGCGTCGCAGAGTCTGTTGCAGCGTCCCGCACACTTTTCCGCTGACTCCACACATAGTTTGAGTTCAGAGCTGGCTTTTGATATGACTGGAGCGTGCAGCGTTAACAGAGGAAATCTTCGGTTTGAAATCTCGGGCTACCGAGAAAATCGGGTTAATCGTCACATTTTCACTAAAGTAAGTTGTGTTCGGACTCGTAATCCGCCCTCTCAGACAGCCTGTGGACCGTGCGTAAAAGTATGTGCTGCTGATTTCGAAAATCTGAAAATATCAGACACTATCCCGTCTCAAATCCACAGACCCATAAGATGGGAATGGAAAAGTATTTGTCTATTTCCATAAGTATAACTGTGGCAGGAGAAAGTCATCTGGAAAACAGCTGTTTTTTTGTATTCCACTTTTTATTTATTTGCTTTTTTGAATACAACGCTTTGCTAAAGGGGCTTTTGGCTTATTCTTCAAGTGTGACACAGGCAGTCATAGGCCCAAGGAGGAGCTATGTTTTGTGGTCCAGCAATGTGATGCTGTTTTTGAAGACCATAACAAGCAATCAACCAAAAACTAAATAAATCTACCGTTCATTTACTCAGTAAGTGAAGTCCTGAATCTTGTGAAAACATGGCATTATAAGCTGATGTTGACGAGTCATTTTTTACAGAGATAGCAAGTTAACAGTGAGAAACCCATCAATTTGTGAATTAGGGCTGTCCTGAATACCTTATTTTGGGCTTCGAAGCATTGCTCCCAAAGCTTTGAACGTTCGACGGTGGGGGTGGGGCATGGGGTTTAACATCTATGCAACTAAAGCTAAAATTTGCTTCTCAACATACAGCATGACATTTCAATAACTATAATAATAATAGTTTCTACCTGTATTAAATCAAATCTTGAATAACTAATCTTCGTACTTTGTTGTGATTTGCATAGAATCAGTTTGTTTAAATTGTTGTAGAAATCTAAATATGCTCACTGTGTACAGTGAGCATATTTAGCATGTACTGCTAAATAGCAGTAGCAGTACAGCATGTACTGCGAAGCCTCTCATTTAAAAAGGCAAATCTACATTTATTTCATGCTGTGATCAGAGTTCAGATACTGACGGATACTGCAAATGACTGTTGTTTCCACAGCATTTAAATGACTGGAATACAGTCATTTCTGGATGAGAACAAGAAAATGAAATGTTATTTTAAAACAAAATGCTTCAAACACATAATAATATAAACTAGATTTAACAATATTATTTAATAACTTTCAGTCACAAAATAACATGAGTAATGTCACATGTTTCATAATAGTCTTGACAACCCACCAGTGCGTGATCAGTTGTCTCTCCACCAATCAAAGCCTGTCCAATGGTCAGGCGCATGATCACCACGTGCCACAATGATGTTAGTTTCTATAACTTTCTGTTGGCACACGTCTCTTCAGACATGCTCCTGAACTTACTTCCCTCCCAGCCCTCAAGTTGTTTGTCTGACGGGGTTTCCTCTCGTGTACATTCATCTCAGAACGGTTCAAAAATATTATTTGGCCGACAGAAATTCATGTCAAGATGTTACAATGTGGTGCCGAACTTTTTTATCTGTTCATGACAGATGTGCATAAAAACATGAAAATCCCACAATGCTGATAATATGCCTCTGTCTGTATGTTGTACCACATAAAACATTGCGAACATAACAGGAAGCATACTGCAGACTTTTACCAGGTTCATCGTGTGACAGTAATTACATCCAATAGGTGTGTTAGTGAAAGAATGACGACTGGAGCTTCATTATCGTCCACATTCAATCAGAATGAAATCACAACAACAGAGTAAAAAGCTGCAGTGCCAGAGGAAACTCTCCTCCTGAAGCTTCTCCAGCAAATGACGGACTGAGAGTCTGCGCGCTCTAGCTGGCACAGAGGCTCACCGACCAACTGTACGACGACTAGTCGACCAAACGTTTTGTTGGGTTATGTCATCGGCCGACGAGGTCCGCTCACTCCCGCAAACGGCCGGTCGGGGAAGAAAGAAAGCTGGCATCCGCGGAGGTGCGGCGCTCAGTAGTGTGTTCAATCCACCTCCGTGTCTTCAGACCAAAACTCAGCTCAGACACACAGAGAGTGAAAGCAGCCGCTTGATGTCAGCTGAATCCGCGCACGCTTCAGGTAGTGAACGGGTGATTGCGGCGCCGACTGAAATAGTCTCAGTGAGCAGGTTGCATCTGGCGAGCTGTCCGAAGCCGCGTCTGCAAAACCTGCTCCTCCCTCGGGACAATGCCCGGGACGAGTACAAACCGAGAATTTGCGGTTCAGCTCGAGCACCTCCCCACTCAGTGCCGTCCTCAGGAGAAGCGCACAGCAGGCAGCCCGCTGCACCACTCCAGCTAGTGCTCGACATCAGGGCACGGAAGGAGTGCTGTTTTCACTCCAAGTGAGCAGTTCTGATCTCGTCAGACTGCCTCTGCATGGCTTCATCGCTCACGTTACGTTGTAGGAAAAGTGAAACACCTCCGGAGACTTCTTGCTGCGCCCGACTTTACGCGCCCTTTCAAGTTAAAGGTGGATGCTAGTTTGTGGGGTGCCGGTGCTGTTCTTCTGCAGGAAGACGAGCAGAAAATTCACCATCCCATCTGTTACTTTTCTAAAAAGTTCAACAAACACCAGGTAAACTATAGCACTATAGAAAAGGAAACCCTAGCCTTACTGCTCGCCCTGCAGAACTTTGAAGTTTACTTCTGTTCTAGCTCACAGCCCGTGCAGGTTTTTACAGATCATAACCCTCTGGTGTTTCTCTCCCGGATGAGAAATTCCAACCAAAGGCTTATGCGCTGGTCTCTTCTTCTGTAAGATTTTAATTTGCAGGGCATGGAAAATGTGTTGGCTGATGCGTTATCTCGATCCTCTTTAAATTAAATACCTGAGAGGAGTATTTAATTCTTGGTACTGTAAAAGAGTCATCTCAGCTGAAGGTTCCGATAGGGGAGGTGAGCAAGAGTCTGATAATAGGGTGGTGCCAGACATGTAGAGACTGGTAAGACCTGAGAGTCAGTGAAGATTTTCCAAGACACCAAACCAAGTAGAAGATAACCCTTTAGCTGAAATGACCCCAAGGTGGCTGAAACAGTCTATCTGTTGTTTGATAATAACCATGTTCTTAATCCTGACCTTTTTACTGGTATGGTATCTCTGGGAGCCTCCCAAACAAAGTCACACTAGCAATGACACCAATCGTGCTAAGAAAAGTAGTGCTTATGAGACTTACACTCCTATTTAGAGACGGACAGAGGAAGTGTTTAGAGACGGACAGAGGAAGTGTTTAGAGACGGACAGAGAAAGTGTTTAGAGACGGACAGAGGAAGTGTTTAGAGATGGACAGAGAAAGTGTTTAGAGATGGACAGAGGAAGTGTTTAGAGACGGACAGAGGAAGTGTTTAGAGACGGACAGAGAAAGTGTTTAGAGACGGACAGAGAAAGTGTTTAGAGACGGACAGAGTAAGTGTTTAGAGACGGACAGAGGAAGTGTTTAGAGACGGACAGAGAAAGTGTTTAGAGACGGACAGAGTAAGTGTTTAGAGACGGACAGAGAAAGTGTTTAGAGACGGACAGAGTAAGTGTTTAGAGACGGACAGAGAAAGTGTTTAGAGACGGACAGAGGAAGTGTTTAGAGACGGACAGAGGAAGTGTTTAGAGTTGGACAGAGTAAGTGTTTAGAGATTGACAGAGGAAGTGTTTAGAGATTGACAGAGGAAGTGTTTAGAGATTGACAGAGGAAGTGTTTAGAGACAGACAGAAGAAGTGTTTAGAGATGTGGGAGAAAGAGGCTGAAGCAAGGGAAGGAAGCAATTGCAAAGTCAAATGGTGAAAATGAGTATGAATGAGGATAAAAACGTAAATATTTACACAGATTCTGCATATGGGGTAGGAGCCATCCAGAAAGAGTTGAGCCAGTGGATCAGAGCAGGTTTTCTAACAGCATCTAAGACCCCTATCAAACATGAGAAAGCGATTAGGAGGCTTGCAGAGGCGCTGATGAAACCTAAACAACTGGCAGTGACAAAGCGCAGAGGACATGACAAGACTGACTCACTGACTGCTAGAGGAAACAACGCAGCAGACCAAGCAGCAAAGCAGAAAGCAGGATATGATGTACAGCACATGATGATGCAGGCAGAGAGGACAGTGTATGATATACCGCCTCGCTGCGATATAAATATGTTAATAGAGGAACAGGAGAAAGCCTCCCCAAATGATCAAAGTGTTTGGTCCAGTAGGGGAGCAACCAAGGTTGAAGGAGTGTGGAGAGGGCCAGTTCTTCCTCTAGGGCTGACATCAGTGATGCTAGAGGAAGCACATGGACCCACACATTGCAGAAATGCATAAATGAAGCACCACCTGACCCACTGGTGGCATCCTTTTTTGCCCACAATGATTGATAATCACATTAGAGAATGTAGCACATGTAACACGTATAATGTGTAACCCACTGTCAAACCACATGAAGGGAAGTTCCCTTTACCCTCTCTACCAGGGGAGGAAATCATAATTGACTACACATTTATTACTGATCGTGTGAAAGGATACAGGTACCTCTTGGTAGCGGTGGATGCATACACCGGCTGGCCAGAGGCAACTCCTGCTAAGTGTGAGAATGCGGATATATCTGGAAGCGGGATATTGTCTGTCATATTATGCTTTTATTCTCTCTGTTGTTGTATTCTTTTATCTTGTGAAGCACTTTGTGTTGCATTTTAAAGGGATGAAAAGTGCTATATAAATAAAGTTTGATTGATTGATTGATCAAATTTCTCATCAATCACTACATTCCCACACATGGTTTCCCCAAAAAAATAAGATCAGACAATGGCACACATTTCAAAAACAAAGACCTGAGAGCGGTTGAGGCTAGCTTGTGCCTAAAGCATGCATTTGGAACCGTGTATCATCCCCAACCTCAGGGCAAGGTGGAGAGGATGAATCAAACTCTAAAAGCTAAAACTGTGCACAAACGAGGCTTAGTTGGGTCGGTGCTCTCCCCCACTAGCTCTGATGTTAGTTCAGAGCTCAGTGAACTCGGTGACAGGGTTCACACTAGAGGGCTGCATTGGGATTGGGTCCCGCCAACACAAATCTCGCGGGAGCGGGGGGTTTGAATTTTAGCTGCGGGCGGGAGCGGACGGCTAAAAAAAAAACACTGCGGGAGTGACAGGATGATGGAGTCAACAACTGAAATCGAAAAAAAGCTAAAACAAGGTCTCTACCAGTGCGTCAAAGACATGCAGCCCAGGGAAACGAATCCCCACGAGTATCTATTAATAGTCTATAAAATGACGTGTTTTCACCTGCGGGACAGGAGAAGACACAAAATCACTTCATTTCTATCAATGTGTGGGCATATATTCTCAGTTTTGCTGGTGCGGGCGGGAGTGTAACACACATGTTGCGGGTGCGGGCGGGAGCGTCACACACATGGTGCGGGTGCGGGCGGTAATGGTCAGAAATTCTGCGGGAGCGGGCAGGAGCGTGAATCAGAAAACAGTCCTGTGCAGGGCTCTAGTTCCCACCATATGAACTCACACATGGGCAACAATTTCCAGGACCTGGAGCTGGCGTGACATCTGGAACCATTCCGTTCCTAGCATATAAACCATATTATGACCAACTAACCGCAATTCTTTCAGCCTTCTCTAAACAGGTTGCTGAGATCAAAAGGGGGTGAGGAGAAGGAGCCCACCCCAGAGTCACTGAGTGGGTGTTGCTAAAAGCCATCAAGAGGAAGTGGTCAGAGCCGAGGTGGTCAGACCCTACAGAGTGGAGGAGAGGACGACTCACTTTTGCATATTATTATTAACTTTTACTTATTATTATTTTGTATCCTATTTTGCTTATTATTAGTAACTTAGTTTTTATTGTTCATTGTTATTTTACTTCTTATTCTCATTTTACTCATTATTATTAAATTGTACTTATTATTATTATATGGGTCTTTAGTTTTATTCTTACTTTACTTCTTATTCTAGTGATGCTTAGTGGTAGTATTTTAGTGTTTATCCTAAAATCTCATCTCTCTATCTCATTCTATTTGCAGTTCATAAGTAGTTTATTTTTATTTTTTTAAATTATAAGCTTCACTATGGAAAGAGTGTGAGTCATTAGGTGTGAAGGCATAAAACGTCTTACGTTGTGGGAGGTTCTGCTCAGCTACAGGGAGAGAAATAGGACTCCACGATAAAATTGCTTTTCAGCATATACTTATAAGACGTATGTTTGATCTCACACCAGCTGACACCACGCCTGCCACTCAAATAGAGGAGGACCAAGCTTGGGCCAGTGGACTGGACAATATAGTGAGGAATTAGGGATAACATTGACAGTTGCATTTGGTTGTTCCATATGAATTAACTTCTGTTTTATTGCTTGTTAATTTAAACACAAGATACTTGTGCTCAAAAAGAGGATTCATTCTCAGTGAAGAACCTTGGAGCTCTAATCTGCCTCTATACCTGCCAAAGAGCAGTGATTCCTAACACGTCTCTGGGGGTCATCAGGTGGAAACCTCCCTTCAACAGTGTTTCGCCTACTTAGTCCCACTACACCTCCAGGAGGTTAGGCAGTGAACTCCGGCGTCCCAGAGTCACCCCCCCTAGTGCCAGTTCACACTGCTCCTACACAATCCAAACAGCACCGCCACGTTCAACTGACCCAGAGATGCTCCAGGTAGTGGCCAGTACCGATGCTACCATTTAACTATTTAACATATAACTAATTTTGGTTTGGCGGTTAGCATTGCTAATGCTAATGCTAACCGCTAGGAAGAACAGAAGAAGACAATACAGTTCCGATGCTACCATTTAGCTAATGTTACGTGCTAACCGCTACCTGCTAAGAGGAACAGAAGAAGACAATAAAGCTAGATTCACCTATACTGTTAATGTTAATTGCTAGCTACCAATACTAACTGCTAAGATACTATCATACTCTCACCGCTTTAGCTATTGTTAGCTGCTACAATGCTACCACAGGCCTAGATGCCACATGTAACTGCCGATTGCCACACTCCCATCATCTACCCCTGCCTCTCACCAACTGCACCAAGAAAAAGCGGGGTGGGAATACAAACCCTGGTTCGGGTAGGGGATGGAAAATAAAGAGGTAGAGTCAAAAGATGAAAGTAGGGATTGGATACAGACCCTTGTTCAGGTAGGGGGTGGAAAATTTAGAGGGTGCTGAAGGTGGAGGCCTAAACCACAGACTAGATTTAACAGCCTCTTCTAACATTTCCTTCAAGAAGCAGCAAACCCTACCATTTCCTTCAAAAAGCAAACAGAGCAGGAAAACAAACCCTAACATTTCCTTCAAGAAGCAAACAAAACAGGAAAACAACCAAAAAGATCAAAAAACAAGCCAACTCTGTGTCTTACCACGCAAACTCACCTGAACAGGCCGCATGGTCCCAAAGAGAGACTCTTGCTGGCCACACCCCCACCTTATCTAAACTTCCTGGTTCTCTTCCTATTGGCAGAGCGAGAAGATGGGGCGGGGAAAGCAGTGTTTTTAATCTCGTTTAATCAGGTACATCCCCAATGAAAGGTGATATTGATTGGTTGTTGTTGTATTCCATGTATCTCTGTGTTACCGTGTTATTCAGCCATAGTCAGTCATTGCAGCCATAGAGAAAGGGGATGCTCCAGCATAACAGATGACAGAACTGGTCCCTGAGGCTCCAGTGTTAGGTGGAGATGGGGACTACGTGTTGGCTTTTGACCCCGCTCTTGATTTTTCGTGAGTAAGTGGTTTGTTGGTCTCAGTAAGATGAGACCAAAAGGGGGAATTGATGGATATTTGGGTCATATTCCTATACTTTGATAAGTTTGATAACACACATGTATTCTGCTAATAGTTAGATTACATGCATATGCTTACATTAATGATAGTTGGATCCTGATATGTTGATCTTATTCATTTTTTCTGCTGATGGATTGTGTGACTGAATAATCAACAGAAGGAGTCGTCCTGTGGGCCGACTTAACAGAGCTGTTACAACCACGATACAGCGTTTCAACGGCCTTCATAAAATAACATTTTATACTTTTCAACATAAATTGGTGACTTATCGTGTCAAATGCTTTGTAAAAATCAACGAAGAAACTATCATCCATTGTAATCAATCATATCTAATACTAATCTTACATTATTACATATATTTCTTCCAGGCATGAACCCAGATTGTTCTTCGTCGATAATCTCATCCAGTCCAGACTTTAACCTTTTTGTAAATACCGTGGCAAATATCTTTGCGTCATTATTCAATAGGCTAATTGGTCTCCAATTCTCAATACTCAGTTAATCTTTTTTTGGTTTAGGGATCAGTTTAATGAGTCCTTGACGAAACGTTGGTGGAAGATCTGTTTTTCCTCTGGCTTCTTCAAAAACAGCAACCAAAAACGGGGCCAATACCTCACTGAAGTCTTTCTAAAACTCACATATTAGCCCGTCATTACCGGGAGATTTGTTATCTTTTAGTGAGCCCATACATGTTTGTACCTCTGTTAAGTTCACCCTCAGGTCGCACATAGTCCTGAAGCCGTCATCAATATCTTTAATGTCCTTTTCAATATCTTCAAGAAATCAATCAATGTTACTTTCATGTTCAGTATCAGCCGCATATAATTTCTGGTAGAAATCAGCTACATACTGGGAAAGATATTTTTCATCTACACATACCTGGTTATTCATTTGAAGTTTACAAAGAGAAGATCAGTCAAAGTTCCTTTTTTCCCAATTAAAAAAGTATTTGGTGCACTTCTCCCCTTGTTCTAGCCACTTCCTTCGAGACCTGACAAAGGCTCCTCTGGCCTTTCCCTCATACACTCTGATGAGGCGTCTACGTTTATATGTCTACGCTTAAGACGTACTCGCGAAAAAAGCTAAAATACTGCTTCCTCACTTGGAAATATGTTTAAAGAAAAGCTATTCCATGATATCAAAAAGGCAACAAAAATAAAGATAGCAGATAAAGAAGTGACACTAACGGAAACTTATTGTAGTTATCTTAAATGACCAATTTCACCCAAAGTAAAAGAAATTCAGTTCAAATTAATAAACAATATTTATCCTGCTGTTGAAAGTCTTAGGAAAAGGTTCAGTTTTGAAGTAAGTCCGTGTGTTTTCTGTAGGACAGAACACAAACTTATTCTTCTCTTGTTCGCTCACAATGCTGTTTTGGGAAGATGTTAATCGATGGTTGAGTATTGGGATTAGCAATTCTTTGTTTAACAGATTTCAGGTGATGATTTATATGGTTGATGGTGAAGTGGCTCCAGAAAGGTCAGAGGGAAAATATTAAACCTCTGTAGAACATTGTGCTTTTTCTTTCTGAAGTTTAAGTGCGACTGTTTTTCCGAGATCAAAGTCTGATGTTAGTGTGTATATTTTATTATTTCCTGTCAGTACGAAACAGAAAAGCTTTTTTTTTTAAGATGTTTAGAATTGAGAAAAGACTGTTATATGAGAATTAATATATATCTATACTAATTTGTATGGAGTGTGGAATTTGGACACAGCAGGTGACAGTCTGCTTGTGAGAGCAGGATGTGACAGTGCTATCTGCTATTGGCTGATCTTCAGTGCACCAGGTTTTGTCACCTGTTGATCCGGCAGGTGATAGGAGACAAGGCTAAAAGCAAATACTCACCCCACATACAGTAACATGTGGTTGTATTTTTTCTAAAAAGTTTTACTTTCGGTGGATGAGAAGTTTTAGCTTGGTGCGTTCATGGTTCTAATATTTGATATGAAATGATGGGACCTGTTCCGTTTATGGTTTACAGGGACATTTTGTATCATAACGTTTTGTCTTTTTTATTCCACATCCAGTTGATTAGCACAGCAGATCACTGATGAAAGAGACTGGAGGAGACTGAAGAGAGACTGCTAATCAGCCACAGCAGACATTTAATATTATCAATACACATGGAACAAATTGTTGTGTAAGTTGTTGGGGATAATTACTCCTTTTTACATGATTTATTCAGATTGTTGAGTGAGGTACACTGAAATAATTCTGGGCTTGCAATTTTATAATACAGTCTTCAATAAAGGTGTAGATTTTTATTTCCATAACCACAGAATGAGAGTTTTGACAAAATGTAAATATTTTATTTTGATAGCCAAATGAGAATAAATTATAATTCAATGAAAGCCCCAATACAGGGCTAAAGGAACATATCACATCAGTGAAAACATTAATTATCCATATTACGCACATACTGTTGTTCCTTAGATGTAGGCCTGTAATCAGGATTTGAAAAATATGTCTTGTACTCTTGTAAATTTCAGTCTTATTTTGTTTCAGTTACACTAAATTCATGCAAATGTTATTTCCCAAAATGAAATTATAAATGCTGTTTCAAACCAGGAATACATTTCTGATGGGGAAATACAGCATCTGCTGCATCAATTGTGGAAATTGATGTTATGATTTCTAATAATGAGCACCTGATTCAATGTGTGAAATGAAGACACAGCTGACGGTCTGCAACAGTCCAGCGTTTGTGTGAACACAGTCAGCAGTCTGAGTGAATTTCATCGTTTCCCCTGGACAGTGTTTCCATTAACTGGGGACATGAGAGGATTGTAGATCATAGTATTTGCAGCAATGCAGTGCAGAACCTGTGAGGCTGTGGTGTCATCTGTTTGCAGCATCATATCAGTCAGTAAAAAGTGAATGAACACTGCCATCATGTGGAGGCTTTCCAAATAACAACCTGAAAGCTATATTTTGTTTTATTTTACAGTTACATGAGTACATGAGAAAAAAGTGGAGCATTTATTGTGATTGTTTTATTTTGGTTAACTGAACCTACAAAGTTTAGGACTCAAGCAGACTGAATGCTGACATGCTGAAACAGACGTGTGTGAACCCGTAGGCTATTTTGTTTTGAAGAGTGTTTCACGTGGAGAATACAGTATGACAATGCATACATGAACATATTGACACAATATCAGAAACAAAGAAGCTTTGTTGTGCATATGGGGAAAAAATTCTACTGAGCGAAGCTAAACGAACAGAACTTGATCGTAATGTCCTGAACTGAGTCGACACAAAGTGACTCAAGGTTCTCCTGGTGTGTCTGGAAACACTGGAACAGCTGTCTGTAGGTGTTTTAATCACAGCACACTTGTGAGCTGTGATGATAACACATCTCTGCGTCATTGTCCTTGTTCAGTTTCTTTCTTTACACTAATGTGAACCTATGAGTCTGAAATAAAGTTGAATTGAATTTCAATAATCTGGTAATGTCATGACGCCAAAAGAATCAGTAACAGGTGAATCTTCATTCCATTAAAAACACGCTCTTCCTCAAAATTGAGTGCAGGAACATTTTCACCAAATATCCTAATTTCCCTAAATTTGTTCTGTTCAGATATTTGTCTTAAAAAAAGTCTAAAGTGCTGTTTAAATGTTCTGTTTCTTTTGCTTTTGCTCTCAGGTGCTCACTGTGAACAAGACACTTAGTGGAATGATGCACAGTGACACTGAGACACCTGTGATGTAGATTTATAGACATTGAAACTGTTGTTTGAAACTCTGAAATCTTTATCTTAACATTTTTCTTTATTAATAACTTTCACAGAGTTTTTCCTTTTGTCGTCGTCTTTGCTCAACAGCATTTGTCTCTTCTACTCGATGCTGTGGCAGGGCTGTCCTGCGATTCTGCTGCCGTGCTGGTTGCCTGCAGGTCAACGTCAGTGGCTTTGCTCGATGACCTGGCAGGGCTCCCCTCTGATGAGACATCCTCGAGGTCTCCCTGCCTCTGTCTACGTGGTCGACATGAGCAGAGAGTGTCCATGTTAATCTTGCATTTCTCGAACATTTTGCAGGCATGCTCGACCACAGCATTGAGTCTATGTGTGGGAGTGGGGCGCTGATATACAGGCGATGTGGACTGCGATGCGGACTGCGAAGCGAAGAGGACAGAGTTGACATTTTCTGCTACCTCTTAACGTATGAGGGACGACGAGCGCCCCGGGCTGTCACTCCGGTCTCCATCCTCCACAGACACTGCAAAACTCTGGGGGAGCGTTCGGTCCAGACTGGACTGAACATGCTTCTCAGACACGGCTACTTTCTTGCTTCGAATAGCCTCTGAGAAGATTTTGCACACCACAGAAATGATTTCCAGCATCAATCCGGCCATCATCATTTTAGTGGCATGATCAGGGGAACCTTCTTTCAACAGCTGTCACTGGCTTGGTGTTAACCCTTTCAAAAAGGATTCAACCAGCTGGCGAACTGTCTCCCCTTTAATCTCCGGTATCTTCTCCATTGGTGATTCTGTTTTATCCATCAGAACTGGTTCTGTATCACCTTTTTTTTTTATTTAGCATTATTTTGAATGCATATTTTATTTTGCCAGATTAATTGAATTAGTTTATAGCTGCAGTAGTTTGTAGCAGCTTTAATTTACCCTCTGGGAACATTCCCAGATCAACAGTGGTTTCCCACCAGCCCGAGCTCTCTAAGAAGACGAGGAAAAGCTGGGCCAGAATTGGAAGAAACCGGGGGGAAGAGCAATTCTAAGAGAGGTCCTCCCCTCCACGGACGGTTGGCTGTTCTTTGGAAACCAGAGTCCCCTACTGTTCTGTGCCTGGTCCAAAAACGCATGGAAACAACCTCTGGAGCCACTTCATCCACCTGGGCCTGCTGTCCGTCTTCACCCGCACTCTATCTCCACCTGCACTCTCTAGTGGCACCCTGTCCACCATCACGGCTTTCTGGAGCTTGCTAAGCTCTGCCGCCCGGCTGTCCAGCACATGCTTGTACGAATCACAGAGCTCAGTGAGTGCGTTGTCCACGATCGTCTGGACCTGACTGACCTTGAGGCAAATCAGTTGCTCACCGGGCTGAATGCTGGAATCCTGCTCCTCCTGCTCCCTTGTGGATTGCGTGTTTGCCTCTTCCAGTTGGCGGCTCCGATCCATATTGACGGCAGATGCCAGTGCCAAACTTAAGACAGACTGCTGGGCCTCCTTCAACCGACAGGAGGGGTCTGTCTTCTTCCTCTCTGCCATCATTGAGTTAATGGCCCGCGCATAGCGGTTTTTAAGCGTCGTATCTGCCTTTATTAGCGCACGACAGCTTTCCACATCCTTTTGCTTCTTGGCGTTGGTCTTCTCCAGCTCCATCTTGAGAGCTTTGATTTCTCTCCTCAGCCCTTTTGAATTGTAGGTGTTCACTATCTGATCACCATGGAGCCGATCAAGGACCGCCAACAGGGTCTCAATTTTGGCTTTCAGTGGGCCTCTTTCACGTGGCTTACACCACATGAGGCTCATCTTGGTGAGCTGTATGTCCTGGTGGATGCTCGCCTCCCAGTCTTCGACATAGGCACGCACACCAGAGGCCAATGTTGCTGTGTTTGTGTTTGCCATTTGTCTTCTTTGTTGTGCTTCCTGATGGTGAGGTGTCACTTTAGATTTGTTTTCTGTCATAGATTCCATCATATGTTTTCTCACACTTGTCAAATGAAATGAGTAAATACGTTGAATAGTAATGGTATGTGTAGTCTGTATAAGTTCAGGTTTATTCATACATCTCAGCCCTTTGATAAGTGACGTCACAGAGGAACAAAGGAATCACAGCCCGACGTCAGGGATCAAAGGAATTCTGATCGCTGAGCCCCGCCCCCCGAGCGCGTCTTCAGCATAGCAACCGTTGCTAGGCACTGACTCTTTTGCCGGGTTTTCTATTGTAAATGCTGTTTCTATAATTCTAAACGAGGATACGATTTACAGAACATAAAAATGAAAAATCAACATTTGATATATGGTCTTTGTGCTTTTTAAATTCATTGTGTGGGTTTCAGTGTCCGCGTAACTTCCAATCATTCTATTTCCAATTCTGAAACGCAAAAAAACATGCATTTTTAGTTGTCCAATATATGTAGCAGATTTTAAAAGAAACACACAAGAGCCGTTTTCCTTAAAAATTGATTTATATGCACCAACGACTGTTAAAAGTGGTTAAATGGAGAAAAGGATAAATAGAAAAAAACGAGTTGTTGCACAGGGCTTCGTAGAAGGAGCCAATCAGTGAACCCCTGTGGGCTCACGTGATCATCCCCGCAGGGTCACGTCTGGTTTCCTCTTCCGGTTCTGCAGTCAAGTTTACCTCTGCTGCCTCATATGCTATCTGCTCCAAACCGCGAGTAAAACTGCTGCCATCCACGGGGTAAGACATGAAAATAATGTTCCAAACTGAGTTGTAGTAATTTTTGATGTTGAGCACTGGTTGACCGGTATACTGTTAACATTTCAACTTTGTAGAGCTCCGTGAGATCGGACGATTTCCGCCGACCTGGCGAGGGTAAATGGTGAAACTGCTCCTAGCTTGATAACTTAGTGAGTGAAAATGCCCTTTAACCTGTTTGGTTAACCTGGAATGCATTTTCTATTCATGTATGACCTGTTTAGTGTAAAGCAGCTAAAAAGTCGCGTTATATAGCCATGAAAAAAAAGGGTGCTAATGGTGCTATAGACGCTATAGACTGTGTGTTGTGATGCTAATGGCCATCGACTGAAGCAGAACCACTTAGCTCATTTGGTGTCATGTGCAAATGATCGTTTGATTGTTCTTGATTACTGTTTACTTCAGAATATCTTTCTGAACTGTCGTTCACTACATGTGTTGGAAAAAAATAAGATGATGGTGAGTCTATTGCTGTGTGTATGTGCTGTGGTAAATGCAGAGGTGAATGTTTGGTGCAGTTTCTCACTGTTAGCGGTGCAAGGGGAGACATATAAGCACAGTAGGCCTTAATGCCTTTAAATTACCATGAGTTTCTCTGAATTTAATGCAGTTTTCTACAAAAATGAGAGGGTACTATGCATTCTTTCTTTTGTTTTTGTAAAATGCTATTTTCTGTGTTAATTAGGACTGTTTCAGATCTTGAAACTGTTATTAATGTAGTTACAGTACTCGAATTTAATTATAAAATGCACTTGTATGTATTTATATTTTCACAACTGTAAGTTAATATTTAAACTGAAGATTTTTTTTGTACAACTGAACTTTTTGAGAGCTTGATTTAATCCAATTAATGTGAAGGATTATTATTGATTGGTGATAATCAACATGTTATTTGGATCTCCTCTGACCTCTTTGTAGGTCAGGTTTTTTGTTTTGTTTTTTTCCCCTGTGACATCAGTAAATGACGTCCCATCCACATCCCACCGTCCAGTGGAGAGCTGCCAGCTGGGTTTTCGTGTGAAGTTTCAGAGATCCCGAGATACCCAGCGTGAGCTGGGTGGCGAGCCGCATCGAAACGACTGATACTGAACTCAGAGTGGAGAAGGATTCTTTCATTCCCCCTTCCTCACGGACTGTGTGGTTGGACAGAACAAACATACACTGATACACTTGACAGGGAGCCGAAGGAAAAGAAGGGCCCCAACAGTAACTTTGGGACACAAAGGGTTTTATTTTGTTATTAGTTATTTTTCATTGAATGCCTTGCAACTATCTGTATTTTCATTGTGTTATTGGTTATTAATAACAAGTGGCCACACAAAAAACTCAAACCATTGTCTGTGTCTTTTAACTTCACCAACAACAAGGGCTCTAAGTAGCTTATAGTCTTCAATTACTGGTCCATGTCTTAGCATTGACTATTACTTACCTGTGCTGTTATAACATGGTAATAAGGGTTACATAAAGAACAAACGGAAACGTGTCTCCTGCCTTGAGTAAAGTGAACTGTGTGCCTTAAAGGTGAATTTGGTTGAAACTTCCTGGGGTGAAATCCCCCAGGTGGCTTAGTGTATAATCTGACTTTAGTGTATAATCTGACCAGAAACTCTTATACTTCATCACCCCCGTCTCGCCACATATGGATGAGAGAAATTACAAAGTTTTTGCCAGATTTGAGGAGTCAGACTGATTAATCACTGTGGACCCATGCAGCGGTCTTAACAAAATCTTGCTGTGAAGATAAATTTAAGTGCAAAGCTTCACAGTAAACTGGGTTTAAAATTATTTATACTTTGAATGTTTTATTATTTGGGTTTAAAGAGAGAACATGCAACATTGTTTGTGGTCTGTAATAAAGGTTAATAAAAAAGCACCACCACCATGCCTTGCTCCTTCAGATCATCGATAAGATATGAAATGTGCATTTCTTCAGATGGTTGGTGGATGGATGCAGACAGACAGACTTGATGAAGGAATAGCTGATGTCGGTTTTGGTGATGGTCACAGCCACAGGTGCTTTGTACAGCTATTTCAGAAACACTGGTTAAATTATAATTTCTTGGCCCTAGTATAATAGGCTGAAGCCATGAAACGGGAAAGGGAAACAAGAATATGGCTCCTTCGACGTGAGACGCAAATAACATAACGTTTCATCAATTGTTGATTTTTTTTTACCCTGATAGTGCTGAGTGTATTCTGTGTCGTATTTACATCATGCTAGTGGTTCAGAACAATGCGTGTCAATTGTCAACTTAAAGCCAACATGGCTATTAAAAATACTGGTATATTAGTTCAGCTTTTGTTTTTCCAGTTAATGAAGAGCCAGCAGTTTAAAGGTGACAGCTTTTTACAGCTGCTAAGAAGTATGATTTATAACTTGGGTTTTGAAAATCTACAGATGGACCAGTTTCTGTCAGCCTTGAGAGAAAGGGGACTTCCAGAGGAATGCCTGAAACAAATGGCAGAGGACATGGTAAACAACAAAAAGAATGAGTATATTTAAAGACATTGCATGCTGATATGATTATTCAGAAATACCTTTCACACACACTACTGAAATGGTCTCATACACACTACTGAGGTTTCAGTGTAACAGGAACATGTGCAAAGAATAATGAAGATAAGATCTTCCTTGAAGAAGATAAGCTCTCTATGTATATTCCACGATATGGAGACCGTGTTTTTGCCAAAAACTGAAAGGTTATTCTCAAGTGAATCGGAGGATACAGGGCAAAGGAAGAGAAAGTTAATCAGTACCTTAAGAGAGAAGATGAAACTTCAATCAGCCGCCTCAGTCACTGCAACCACCAGCAGTCAATCAAGGTTTGCACTCTGTGGAAACAGGAATGCTTTAAAAAAGACAAGGAAAGTTGAATTTGGTTGGTTGAACTACCAAGACACTGTGTATAAACAAGTCAGAAGGGCTACTGGGGGTGGAAAAGGAAAAATGATTGTAAATAAAGATGAGAGGGTATCCACTATAAGAAAGAGGAAAGACACTTTTTCCCTGGTGGCACATCAGTTGAAGGGAAATTAGAGGACTTTGACTGCATGCTTTCTGTCACTGTTTTGGGGGAACCCATTGAAGGCAGTGTCACGCTCCAAAATTTGATTGAGCAAACTCAACACAAGACCCTTAGAGTATACCTCTGCACAAAGGGAAACGAGTACAGTAATCCTGAGCTTTGTGATGAAGTTTCAGACATGCCCCATGTACCTGTCCCATACAGTGAACCTGGACCGCCTCCACATTCATCACGACCCTCATCCAGCCCACCGCTGGTCTGTCCTGTCAAAAAAGACCTCAGAATAGCAGAAGGCCTCTCTCTTGTAGCAGTCCCAATAGTACCTCAACACTCCAATCTGCTCCATCTTTTACAACATCAGACCAGCCTCTCACAGATGCATCAATTGATGATGTAGTTATTATAGGACACCGGACAAACAGGCATTACGAATGCGTTGATGGTCTCGCTAAGACTCACATACCCACCAATACAAGAAGAGCATCTTATAGTATTTGTGGAGGAAACAGAAGAAAATCTAGATGCACACTGGTCAGTAACCAGCGAACAACCGAGCACCGCACTTCACAATGAACAGAGTTCCAGCAGCACAGATTTCTTTGCAAATCCTGAAAATGTGGTGGAGGAAGAAGTCATTGTAATCCGCAAAGCACAGTGTCTCATGGACACGATTGAAGCATTTTCAAACGAAAACTTTCTTGATGCAAGTATTTCAATCAGACGTGTGCTTGAACGTGGAGAAGTTGAGGCTGGAGTTGGGAGTGAGATCATCAGGGACCGTCTGACCGATTTCTGGGATATTTTCTACACTACAAAGACCTGTGGAACCAGCTACAAGATCCCAAATTTGCACCACAAATTCAAAGAAAGAGAGTGGACCGCCGTTGCTTGCATATTGGCCTTTGAACGGCGGCGTTTTCAGTTCTTACCAGTCCAGCTTGCCCCTCCATTCCTTTCAGAGGCTCTGTCACTCGCCTGTTCAGACAGCAATCTACGCGCACACTGAAGTCTTTGATCATCTCCAAGCTGCTGATCCACTCCATCCACCGTTCTGATATCACCTGTGGCAATGGCTCATCCCATCCAAAGCCTGCCTGACAGAGCTCCTGTAGCAGCTGCTTGGCTGGAAGAATGAGAGGAGCAAGAAAGCCGAGTGGGTCAAAGATAGAGCTGACAACAGACAGTATGCCTCTGCATGTATGTGCTTAGCTTGTCTCTATGGGCCCTTTTCATGAATTGCGGCAGTCGAGGCTGCAGTTGAAGCTGAGGCCATGGTGGGGGCTGAGGCTGTGGCTGTAGTTGAGGCTGAGGCTGCGATGAGGCTGTCGCTGAGGCCGAGGCGGTGGCTGTGGTTGAAGCTGAGACAATGGCTGTTGAGGCCACGGTGGGGTCTGTAGCTGAGGCGGTGGCGGTTGAGACCATGGTGGGGGCTGAGGCTGCAGATCAGGCTGAGGTGGTGGCTGAGGCTGTTGCGGCAGATGAGGCTGTAGCTGAGGCCTTGGTGGGATCTGAGAATGAGGCTGCGGTGGCTGTGGAGGTTGAGATTGAGTGGCTTGCAGCTGGTTGAGTGGGATAAGGATGCCATGCAGCTGACTGAGTTAGGAGATGGGAAATGTTTGAGTCACCTCCATAGGGAAGACTGTGCACTTGCACTGATGTGTACTGCACCTGGTCAGTGCTAGTGGGCCTAGGGTGGGATGCAGGTCTGCTGGAATCTAGGTTAAGCAGGGGGAAATTAACATGAGCAGCACTTGCTTTGGGCTTGACTGAGGGGGTTTCATGAAAAGAAATTGAACTTTCCGAGTCTTCATCCAATTGTGCAGCTTGTGACGCTCCTTCACCCAGCACAGACATATGAGCTGTATCCAAATCGGACGGAATGGGACCGAAAGTATTCTTTTCAGCAGCCTTTAAGTAATTGATCTTTGCGTTGGCGGCGTCCAATTCGACGCTAAGCTCCAGCGCCTCTCTTTGTTTGCGTAATATTTCCTCCTGCTCCTCAATTGCGTGTTTTTGCTGCAATTTAGACACTTTGCCCAATAAAGCTTCTCGATCTGCTTCTGCATTAATGCAAATCGTGTTGATGAATGCGATCTGCTGGACCTATGCGGATGCGCATCGAGAAAGTCGAGGTCCGCCTGGGCATTGTCAAGTTTCAATGGGGCGGATTTGTGCACTTCGGCAGAGGAAGTAACTTAAGCTAGGATTTTCAACACATGCAATCCATTCCGACACCTTATCAATAAAAGAAACAATATCCGCGAGTCTCGGCTGATACCATTTTTCCTCATCTTCCACGCGTGTACTTTCATCAAGCATGTCCGCGTAGGATGCGTGCATGCTTTGAATTCTTCCAAAAATTCGTCAAACTTAATCAGGTTTTGTTTAACTTCATCTAGAAAGTCTTTCTCTGTCATTAAATTATTCAAAATGTTAATTCTCCTGGTAATGTGAGACATTTTTCCTGATCCTGATCCTATGATCCTCCAGCGCGCAGTGGAAACTTTCTCCGTGATCCAAAGTTGTCACAGAAGTTGCAGTAGTCATTGACGAACTGTAATGGCAAAAACACGTTTTGGCTTTTCCTTTAGCCCAAGTCCTATCCGTTTTCCCATTAGATCAGGAGGCAGATTTCACAGTGTCAGACTCACACCCTCAATAATCAAACAAGATGAGTTGACTGGAATTGTTGCCGATTTTATTACAAATAAAAGAAAATACAAACAAAAGGATGCAATGAAAAAAGATAAAGTCTATTAAATAGCACAACTGCAAGACAATATTCAGCACAGGTGAGCAGCGTGCGTCGTAGGCGGGCGAGGTCAATGACTGTATCCTGCTGCCTTCCTTCCTCCAGTCATGCGCAATTGGCAACCATTGACCCGGTGGTGGTGGCACCATTTACCACCTATGGAGGATGCAATCTCACAAAATGCAGAAAACAACAAAATATGAGTGCAAGCAAAATAAACTTAAATGTGGCTCCTACATCACAACTTCCAACAACAGTTGACAAACACATGATCTTATTAATGCGCCCTCTGCTGATCTCATACTGTAACTACACCAACTTCCATTTCCTGGCTGCTTGGTTTATGTGGGTTACATGTACAAACTGTTTAAATACAGAAGTGCCTCATTCAAATCCATGTGATTGACTCTTTACATCTCACACTTCCTCCTGCTCTTGTTTTTTAGAGTCTTTTAGCCTCATTCAATCTGTTGGAGGGCCACACATTGTAAAGGTCACACCATAGGCCTGATTCTCTCATCTGGTGTCCCTCAAGTGCCAAAATTTTGTGGAAATGTTTGTAATGGACCATGAAGCTGTGTTTTTTCCACTACAGCTCTCTACTCCTAGTCCCCACCTGGAGCCCTGAAGAGACTCTGCAGAAAATCTGAACAACAACTGTGTGCTAAGGACACACTTGTTATTAACCTTTTACAAAATGCCATCTTTCCGGTGGTAGCTGCTGGTGGAGGTTGATTCTGGCTGTTCAAGGCTGTAGGTGGAGGTTGGAGCGGAGGCATGCTGTTGTGGATCTTGTATACCAGTGGTTGGCCTCCACGGCTGTAAATGGTTGCCAGGAGCACCAGGTTGACAGTGATGTTTTTCTTTGGCTAATTCTTTGGCTAAGTCTTTAGGTCGACCAGTCTCAGCCTCAGGATCCAAACATTCAGCTCATGGACCAGTGTCCTCCTGCAACAGCTAACAGTCACTGCCATCATACCATGCCACCATACCAGCTTCAGTCACAGTTTCTGCCATCCAAGCATGTACATTTACAGATTGTCCATAAAATTATACTCATATAATGACTTCAATAAATATACGGTGAAACAATATTAGATGTATCATTATGGTCAAAGTTTATCATCAGAAAACTTTGTGATCCATGGCAACATTTATTTATTTTTTTAGATATTTAGATATTTAGCAATACCACCTGTCTTTGTTGAAACTGTTTGAGTTCAAGTCATATTATACAGAGAAGTGTTTGTGTTATTTATCTCACCCTCATTGATAAAAATGACTCTGCTAAATATGCTTTTTAATAGATGACATGTCAGTTAGCAGTGGCAGCCACCTGTATGCTGTATATGTTGGTCATATGCCTGTTGGCTGGTTTCAACATGTGGCTGCTGTTCCCTTTGATATTTCAATAGAATCAGATCTTTACATGAAGTTTATATATATATATTTTATTTATTTTTTAGTTTTAATAGGTGCTGCAGGGGAGGCCAGTTAGGTGGATGTGCGCGCAGCCTCCATCACAGATGCTGCGGTTGGTGCCGTTGTCTTTTGCCTTTTCTTCTGTTTGCCCTGGAAACAAAAACAAACACACACTCCATCAGGTGTCAGCTGATGGAGACTCTTTGCAGCGACTGCGTTTCACGAGCTCTAGTGTAGTGATGTGTGTGTGATGTGTGAGCACGGTGTCCTGACGTAGTTATCACTGGTGGACCACGTAGGGTGTTGCTGGGCGTGGAGGAGTTGTTCTCTCTTGGCCTGCTCATGGTATCTGGCCTGCTCCTCCTTTGACAGTGATTTCCACTGTGGACAGACGACAACACAGTGTCAGTAAACACACACACACACACACACACACACTGACACATAACTACAAACCCACATCAAAACATGTTCACAGACCCACAAATATGCACACAAACTATTTTTTACCAAACTTGGATGAAGTTTGTGACACTGAGTGTGTCGAACATACAGAAGCAGCACACTTACTCTCTGACCCAGGACTACGCTCACAGCTGCAGATCCTCTCCTCCTGACGTCGGCCTCGACATTGGGCCTCTGCTCCTTCATGAACAGCATGAAGGCGTTTGACGGCTTCTTGATGTACGGCCGGTCGTCCTCCTGCTGGCTTTCATGCTGTCTCTTGCTAAGGGACAAAAACAGAGTGAGAGCTCATGTTGCTGCTGTGGAAATGTGAAGATAATCAGAATAATACAAGACATGTGAAAAATGTAACCTTGTCTGTGCATTAACCCCATTAACAGACACTGATTCTAATTAGATTCATGCAGATCTATTTGGTAGACAAAGAACAGAGACCTGAAATCAAACAACAGCTGATAGAAATTAACTGTCCAAAGCAAACTTACTTTGAGCTGGAGGTGTCGGGTGAAGGAGCAGAGGCGGGAGGAGGGAAAACCTGTGGGAGCTCATACAGCGGCTCTCCGTTCCTAAACACACAAAGAGAGGCAGATAAAGTCATTCGACAGCTGAAAGAGTGTGTGTGACGATGCAAACAGGAGCTCAGCAGCTGTGCTCACTCATGTATGTGTGTGTTGCTTACAGGTGTCCAACACAGAGCAGGCCGAACCCGTCAGGGAGCCTCACCTGTAGTGCAGCATTATGCTGGAGACACGAACACACACAGAACAGGTTATTGGACGAGCTGCACTGGTGTCATCTGTCCACCAGGTGGCAGGATTTCCCCCTTATAAATTCTAACAACTGTTTAAATGAGCTGCTGTGACGCATGAGGACAATCTGCCACACGCAGGTAAATGACCAGAATATGTCTGAATGTTTCTGCTGAGGGTCACAGAGGTCAGGAGTGTGTTTTCATGTGAGCTGAGCTGTTTGTGAAGTAACATTCACCTGTGAGCTGTAGGTTTTACATTCAAATAAGTTTTGGGCCTTCAAAACTTTTGCACAAATAATCACTAACTATCCCAAACTTTGGTGGTGGAGGATGGACGTTGCTGTTATCACTGAATAATAAAGCAGGTTTTCTGGATGACAAACCGCTGTTGAAACGCTTGTATCAGAGCTGTTTCACAGCTGTTTCACTGATCTAATAATCCTGCAATTCAGTTTAATTTTCAGGTCGCTTGAGCTCAGCCTGACACCTGAAACCCTGACACACACGCACACACACACACGCACACACACGCACACACACACACACATGCACGCAAACACACAGTCTTATCTTAACATTTGCATATCCAGGCAAATAAATACAATTGATACAACTGAGCTTCAACAGAAAACAGCTTCAGCCTCTAGCTAAAGAGTTGTAAAATGTGCCATTTTTCTTATGGAGTTTTGAACTGCTTTTTTAAATTTCATTTTTAAGACATCAGAAAAATGAAAAATGACTTAAACGATCAATGATCAAAATCAAAATAGCTGCCAATTAATTTTCGATTTATCAATAAATGTCTATCATATCTATTATATTTTCAGGACAGTCACGTGACAGCTTCACTGCACTGAGCTCTCCTGAATGATTGCTTTTGAATTATGGCTAATTGGCAGTTTCTAGTTCATTGATCAGCAGAGCCACACAGGAGTGAACAGCTCAACACACGTGACGGGACAACAAAGTGATCTTATGTTAAAATTACTCTGCACTGACATCAAGCATCCACCATCAACAAGCATCCGTATCAATAAGGGTATTGATCTACTCCTAGTGGCCTCACTTATACTCAGTATCTTACCTGTCCCTGCCTATAAACACCTGCCTGACCGTACAGGTGACCTGGCTGCTCCATGATGTTTGGGAACAGTGGTGGTCCGGAGCTCATGGTGGGAGCTGCCATTGATGGGTTTGGCTGCTCAACCACCTGAGGAGCTGCTCCCAGGGGGATGCACCCACCATAATCTCCACCCGGAGCCTCTGAAGGGTGGGTGTTGGTGGGCTCGGCAGGAACATAAGGAGGAGGCGGAGAGCTAGGCTTGTTGGCCATTAGGTCGTGGATGGCCGCCTGGTGAGTGGCCACCACCTCTCCCCACTCCATCTCCTCCACAGCACGGTCGATCTCTGCCCTGTTTTCCATCAGGACGTCTGGTTCTATCGCTGGTTACTGGACTCCTGTCACACACATTGACAGAAAGCTGCTTGTCAGACTCTTGACACTGTTGTGGGGAGTGTCATCATATATCACACCTCATATTATACTCATTTATGGATGTATGTTACTCTTTAACTCAAGATCGTTATGTGATGTAGTTACTTTGCAGATATGGATTTTACATGTATTTAACTTCTCAACAACACATAAAGTTGTTATAATTGGCTTCCACTGGACCAACTACAACATAAAATGCTGCTTCACACATCAACACAAATACTCCAATATTATACTTCTGTAATGATGTGACTCTGTGAAAGGAGCCAGTTCTACCTTTAACACTGCTTTTACATTTCTCTTCTTTCAGCCCAGTAAGGTTTGAAGGCAGCTGAACATCGACTTGTATAACAAAGTATTTCCATGTTGTGGTATTAGCATTTTTCCTTCAGTTCAGATCTGAACATCAGTGATGTTTCTATAGCAAGTTCAATTTCGAGGAAGGACTCCATTTTCTGCAGCTTTAGATTTTTTCACCACATTTCAGAGACACTGGACAGCTCTGGTAACAAGTTACTTCAAGACAGATTAAGGTTTTACATCAAAAGTCATGATTCATTTCTGAAATTTGAAGCCTTGTTACGGATGGAACAGCTCATTCATTTATAAGGACCGCATAAAGTGTAAAGTAATTATCCTCCTGGAGCAGCTCCAACATTTAAATGCTCCTTAAATGCATCATGATGAATAACCTGTGTAATAACCTGCTTTAACCATAAAGGATGTGTTCAGTTCTTCCATCAGTGTTGCCGCACTGAAGCTGCTGTGAGTCACCTGAGAGCGAGAGGATCCGTCCAGCCTTCACTGTGAGGAACCGTCTGCGCCTGCGTGTCAGAGCATGGAGGACTTACTGGAAAGGTTTTGTGGTGGTCCACTTCTGTAACTTCTCTCTGAACTCGGGAGGATTTCTCTGGAGTCACTGTGAAGACGGTGAAATGTGCTGGTGTGATGAAGCAGGTCTGCTAGTAAACTCAGTTTAAAACATCATAACACCGTGTGGCCTGTGATGCAGCCCATTCTGATTACGCTTGAAAGTATCACCATGCAACCAGTGACACCAATGACGGTGTCCCCATGTCCTTCTCCATCCGATGGAAAACAAGTGTCCGCTGGGACCAGCAGGAGCAAATATTCACACTAAATCGTCATCTTATTATTATTACAATAACTCTTCAGGCTCGAGGTGCAGCTCATTAAAGAAACTAAATGTTTAGAACACAGAAACGGATTAACGATGTCAACCACAATGAAACAGAGCGGAAGATAAAACATTTCAGTCAGATTTAACCTCAATTCTAAACCTCCAGATCTGCATCTATTTGCCTCCTTAAAAGTCAAACAGTTTTATCATCTGTGAACACAAGCACGAGCGACACCTGATGAATCCAGCAGGCGAGACAGTCGGGAGGAGAGGGTGGGATGGTGAGACTGTTTTATTCAGCGTGGGGGTCTCTTGCATCCGCGAGGGACTTCTTATACACATAGACTGGAGAGTTTGCATCACTCAGCACCTTCTGAGAAGGAGTCTGTTTGTGAGCTTGACTACAACAATATGCATTAGATAGTGGCAGACATTTCAGGCACACTGCAAGACTTCTCTGAGGCAGTCCACAGATCAGATCTGGAGAATAAAAACTACCGAAAATGAATAATATCCTCACTGAGAGATTGTTCTCTTGGCTTTGAAGCCAGAGAACTCGTCTCCAGTGAAGGGGTCTTCATCTTCATGTCCACTCAGTGGACGTCTCTGAGAGAAGCCTTCTGTCAAGTCTTCCGTCAAACACTGCAGTGTCAGCAGAGTGATGGTGTATATTTCAAATCACAACTTCCAAAAACAGTTGACAACCAAATGATCTTATCAATGCGCCCTCTGCTGATCTCATCCTGTAACTACACCAACTTCCATTTACTGGCTGCTTGGTTTATGTGGGTTACATGTACAAACTGTTTAAATACAGAAGTGCCTCATTCAAATCCATGTGATTGACTGTTTACATCTCACACTTCCTCCTGCTCTTGTTTTTTTAGAGTCTTTTAGCCTCATTCAATCTGGTAGAGGGGCCACACATTGTAAAGGTCACACCACAGGCCCGATTCTCTCATCTGGTGTCCCTCAAGTGCCAAAATTTTGTGGAAATGTTTTTAATGGACCATGAAGCTGTGTTTTTCCACTACAGCTCTCTACTCCTAGTCCCCACCTGGAGCCCTGAAGAGACTCTGCAGAAAACAACTGTGTGCTAAGGACACACTTGTTATTAACCTTTTACAAAATGCCATCTTTCCGGTGGTAGCTGCTGGTGGAGGTTGATGCTGGCTGTTCAAGGCTGTAGGTGGAGGTTGGAGCGGAGGCATGCTGTTGTGGATCTTGTATACCAGTGGTTGGCCTCCACGGCTGTAAATGGTTGCCAGGGGCACCAGGTGGACAGTGATGTTTTTCTGTTTTTCTTTGTCTAATTCTTTGGCTAACTCTTTAGGTCGACCAGTCTCAGCCCAACTTTCACAATCAGCCTCAGGATCCAAACATTCAGCATTCAACATTTATTTATTTTTCAAATATTTAGCAATACCACCTTTATCATTAATGGACATGGTGTACGGATGAGGAGACATGTTTTTGTAAAAGACAAATGGTCATCAGACTTTCTTAGTGTTTATTTACATTATTCTGTTCAGTCAGAATTCAAAACTAAAACTACACCATGTACTTACATCAGCATTCAGTCATACTTACAGTAAATCTGCCTTCCTCAGCTCCAACATGAGCTGTGAATAATGAGAAATGAAATGAGATACAGAACTGAGTGAACTATGAATGTTTTCACCTTCATCAGATCGTGCTGATGTTCCAGTGAGCAAGGCAACAAGCACTTCAATCACTTCCTTTAATAAGAGGTGGCGTGTCTTGGTGGAACTGTATTGTATGATCTTCATACTCATAACATGCATGCAGCACATGAATGGCATCCACATCACAACTCAGGATGTATGGCCATTATCACATAGGTGTCTCCATCTGCTGGACAGTCAATGCCATTACTCCATTGACTGTGATCTGTGGTGAGCTTTAATGCACATTACACAAGGAAATGCAAAACACAAGTATGTCAAAAAAGTGAAAAACAAATTAGGCTTCATTTGATCCAAGATTTAAATAACACAGGCAAACATTAAATTAATATAAGAAACCAAAAACATCAACTTTTAAACACATATATTAGAGCTGTATTAATCAATTATTGAATTAAACAATGTACCACTATGTAAAAGAGCTTTAAGCCTTTTTTATCACATTGTTTTACTTCATTGTTTTGGTTTTACAGCAGTGTGTTTCCAGCTGCAGGCAGGCATTTTAAGCATAAAAGCTTGGACAACCCCACCGTACACCATCTGCCTGACAAGCCCGGAGGCACCAGATAAGGAGGACTCAAAAATGCAGACCACAGACAGCTCAGCGGAGTATTCAAAATAAAAAGGTTTATTAACTCAAAGCGCTCAGGATAAACAATGAATGGCAAACTGAAGGAGATACAAAGTACAACAGAAAACGCTAAGGATAACTGGAAAACTAGAAAATGAATAATCAAGCTCGAAGGCTGAGGCGATAACAAAGTAACAAACAAAGATACAAAACTAGACGAGATGCAAAGTATCAAACAAAAGACCTTACAGGCAATACTGATAACTAGACTTACACAGACAAGGATCAAGGACGCTAGAGAGCAAGGCGAGTACGAGACAAGGCACATGACAATCTGGCACAGGACAAAGGGAGACGCGGACTATATATACACGAGGTAACAATGAACAGGTGGAGACAATTAGGGCGGGGTAGACAATCAGACAGGCGGGAAACACACCGGGAAGTCAAGGGCCTGAAACGAGAGGAGAGTTAGGTTTCACAATAAGACAGGAAGTGTATGACAAGACATGACACTAGTGAACAAAAACACTTAACAGATTTGACGAGACATGACAGTACCCCCCCCTCTAGGGCCGGCACCTGACGGCCCAGGAGCATCAGGATGCTGTCCGTTAAAGTCATCTATGAGCGTTTTATCCATAATAAAGCTTGTGGGAACCCAGGATCTCTCCTCAGGACCATACCCCTCCCAGTCCACTAGGTACTGGAATCCCCGTCCCCGACGGCGCACAGCGAGCAACTTTTTCACCGTGTAGACGGGACCTCCATCTACAAGGCGAGGTGGTGGGGGTGGTTCGGTGGGGGGTACCAGGTTGCTTTCACGGACAGGTTTGAGTTTTGACACATGGAAAGTGGGGTGAACTTTCATGGACCTGGGGAGTTTCAATCGGACAGACACAGGATTAATGACTCTGGATATTGCAAAGGGTCCCACAAACCTGGGTGCCAGCTTTCGGGAATGAACATGGAGGGGGAGATCCCTGGTAGATAGCCAAACCTTCTGGCCCTGAACATACTGCGGTGCCACTTTCCGGTGTCGATCAGCCGCTGCCTTCACCCGTGCCTGGTTACGGCACAGCATGCTCCGTGCTGCTGCCCAAATGCGTCGGCATCTTCTTACCAGGGCGTGGGCTGAAGGGACGGTCACTTCCTGTTCGTTTACCTCAAACAGAGGGGGCTGATATCCATACACTACGTGAAATGGTGACATTCCAGTGGCTGCTGTGGGGAGAGTGTTATGAGCATATTCCACCCACGTAAGGTGGTCACTCCAGGAAGTTTGGTTCTGGGACACAAGACAACGGAGGCAAGTTTCTAGGTCCTGATTCATTCGTTCGCTCTGGCCATTGGATTGTGGGTGGTACCCGGATGTCAGGCTTACAGTCGCACCCAGCATCTGACAGAATTCTTTCCAGAAATTGGAGATGAATTGTGGCCCTCGGTCTGAAACAATGTCTTTGGGTAATCCGTGTATGCGAAATATTTCCCTAATCATGACAGTAGCTGTGTCTTTGGCTGACGGCAGTTTGGGTAATGCGATAAAGTGGGCCATTTTGGAGAATCTATCCACCACAGTGAGTATGGTTGTGTTACCTCTTGACGTGGGTAGTCCGGTGACAAAGTCCAGAGCGAGGTGTGTCCATGGTCTCTGAGGGATAGGCAGGGGTTGAAGGAGTCCAGACGGGTTTTGACGGAGAGTCTTGTTCCTGGAACAGATTTCACAAGCCTGCACATATTCCAAAATGTCTTTATTCATGGTGGCCCACCAGAACCTTTGCCTGATCACATAGCCTGTCCTTTTCACCCCCGGATGGCATGTAAGCAAGGATGTGTGTGCCCAGTGGATCACCTGTGACCTCAGACGAGCCGGTACAAACAACCGGTCGCTGGGACAGCCTGCCGGGGTTTCATCCCCCTCCGTAGCTTGTTGCACATCCTTTTCTATCTGCCAGGAGACCCCTCCGACCACACAGTTCAGTGGTAGGATGGTTTCGGGCTCCTTGGCGACCGGCTCCGGCTCATACAGTCGTGACAAGGCATCCGGTTTAGTATTCTGAGACCCGGGCCTGTACGACAACGTAAACCGGAACCGGCTGAAAAACAGCGCCCAACGGGCCTGTCTGGCGTTAAGTCTTTTAGCAGTTTTGATGTATTCCAAATTTTTGTGGTCAGTCCACACTAGGAACGGTTGTTCTGCTCCCTCTAGCCAGTGCCGCCACTCTTCGAGCGCGGTCTTAACTGCTAAGAGTTCCCTGTTGCCCACATCATATTTTCTCTCTGCCTGGTTAAGTTTGCGTGACAAGTAAGCACATGGGTGAATCTTATTATCCTTAGCAGATCGTTGTGACAAAACTGCTCCTACCCCTTCGTTGGATGCATCAACCTCGACCACGAACTGCCTTTGCGGGTCCGGTACCGTGAGGACAGGAGCGGAGGTGAAGGCAGTCTTCAGACGCTGGAAGGCTGTCTCAGCACCGGAAGACCACTGAAATACTGCTTTGGAAGATGTGAGAGCATGGAGAGGAGCGGCAACAGAGCTAAAGTTCCTGATGAATTTCCTATAGAAATTGGCAAAGCCCAAAAACTGTTGCAATTTCTTGCGGTTGGTAGGAACTGGCCAGTTAGCCACCGCGCTTACTTTCTCGGGGTCCATCTCAATCTGGTTCTTGGTTATCACGTAGCCTAAAAATGAAACCTGGTTAGTGTGAAAGTCACATTTTTCAGCTTTTACATACAGCTGGTGTTCAAGGAGGCGAGAGAGTATCAGACGTACATGACGCTGATGAGAGTGCAGGTCAGGCGAGAATATCAGGATATCATCCAAATATACGAAAACAAAGTCATTTAAATATTCTCTCAACACGTCATTCACATACCCTTGAAACACAGCTGGGGCATTTGTCAGTCCAAACGGCATCACCAAATATTCATAGTGTCCGCTAGGGGTATTAAACCCGGTTTTCCATTCGTCCCCTTCCCTGATGCGGATCAGGTGATAGGCGTTGCGAAGATCCAGCTTAGTGAACCACTGGGCCTGTTGAAGGAGCTCAAAAGCAGAGGACATTAATGGCAGTGGGTAGCGGTTCTTGACAGTGATATCATTAAGCGGACTATAGTCTATGCATGGCCTGAGGGACCCGTCTTTTTTGCCAACAAAAAAGAATCCTGCCCCCGCGGGGGAGGATGAGGGTCGGATTATCCCGGACCTAAGAGAGGCTTGGATGTAATCATCCATTGCTTTGCGCTCAGGCACCGAGAGTGAGTAGAGCCTCCCCTTGGGGATGGGAGCTCCGGAGAGCAGCTCGATGGCGCAGTCTGAGGATCTGTGAGGAGGTAACGAGGTTGCTTTATTTTTGTTAAAGACCTCCTTGAGATCCCAGTAACACCGCGGAACCCGGGCCAAGTCCGGATACTGCTCACTCTCCTCCGTCGAAATGTCGAGGGCTGCAGTGCTCTGGGTTTCTGTGCTGTGGACAGATAAGCATGGAGAGTTTGTCATGCATTCCCTTCCCCACCCCAGGATTTTCCCAGTTTCCCAGTCTAAGTGGGGGTTATTCTTGCGGAGCCACGGCAAACCCAGAATGAGGGAGTGTTGAGCTGAATCAAATAAGTGGAAGCTGACAGTTTCTCGGTGTGCATTGTCTATGGTCAGCTCACATGGTTCGGTGCAGTGTGTGATCTGAAACAGGAAGCGTCCGTTCAAGGCGCTGGCATTTATGGGCTGCGATAATTTGTTAACGGCTACCTGGAAATCCCTGGCTAATTGCCAGTCCAAGAAATTATCGTCAGCCCCAGAGTCAATCAGTGCCTCTAAGTCACAAAGTTTCTGATTCAGTTTCAACGTTACCTTAGTCAACGCGCGAGGAGGGTTCAGTCCAGGCATACGGCTCACCAGCGACCTCCTTTCAGTTGGTGAGCCTGCTCTTTTACCTGGCCGGTTGCTAAGAGGTGGCCCTGCTCACCGCAGTAGAAGCAGGCGTTTTCCCTACGGCGGCGGTTCCTCTCTTCCGCCGTCAACCTGGTATGCCCAACTTGCATGGGCTCCTCCGTTCCAGGAGGCGGCGGTGTGGGTGTGAACGGCGGAGGCACTGACTGCGGACCGAAGCGGCGGGTCTCCTCCCTCGGAGGTTGTCTCCAGCCGTCTCCTCGGCGCGCGCTGTCCTCCCGGCGATTCCTCTCCCGATCGCATAGTCGAGAGTCGATTCGGATGGCCGTCGATATGATGGCTTCCAGATCCGAGGGCAGGTCCAGCGGAGCCAGCTGGTCCTTCAGTGCGTCGGACAGGCCGTGGACGAAGGCATCGTTTAATGCCGGGCTGTTCCACCCACTGTCGGCGGCTAGTCTGCGAAAGTCTATGGCATAGTCAACAACTCTTCGCTGGCCCTGCCTCAGGCGCAGCAGCGCCCGAGAGGCGTCGTGGGCTGGCGACTCATGATCAAAGATCTTAGATAGCATATTGGAAAATGTCTTAACATCTTGGCACATCATAGATTCTCTGGACCATTCGGCTGTGGCCCAGGCTGAAGCTCGCCCCGACAGGTGGGAGATAATGAATGCCACTTTGGATTGTTCATTCGGATACGCACCGGGATACTGCTTGAAGTGCAGATCGCACTGCACCAGGAAAGATCGGCATCCACCGGAGTCTCCCGAGAATCTTTCCGGAGCAGCGAGGCGTGGAGCGGCCAAGACCTGGTCACGGACCGGCGGAATGGCGGTCGGTTCTGCATGAGATTCTCCGGCAGGTAAGGCGGCGTTAGCGAGGTGGATGTTCATCCGGTGGAATTGTTCTGTGAGGAGATTAATTTGTGCCATGGCTGATCTCTGTAACTCGCTCTGTCTATCTGTGAGATCCTTTACTCCCTGCTGAATATTACGCAGCTGATCCTCATGCTGGTGGAGGAGGCTGCCCTGAGCTGTAAGAGCTGTTCTTAACTGGCTAGGGTCTGCTGAGTCCATGGTTGGCCAGATTGTACTGACAAGCCCGGAGGCACCAGATAAGGAGGACTCAAAAATGCAGACCACAGACAGCTCAGCGGAGTATTCAAAATAAAAAGGTTTATTAACTCAAAGCGCTCAGGATAAACAATGAATGGCAAACTGAAGGAGATACAAAGTACAACAGAAAACGCTAAGGATAACTGGAAAACTAGAAAATGAATAATCAAGCTCGAAGGCTGAGGCGATAACAAAGTAACAAACAAAGATACAAAACTAGACGAGATGCAAAGTATCAAACAAAAGACCTTACAGGCAATACTGATAACTAGACTTACACAGACAAGGATCAAGGACGCTAGAGAGCAAGGCGAGTACGAGACAAGGCACATGACAATCTGGCACAGGACAAAGGGAGACGCGGACTATATATACACGAGGTAACAATGAACAGGTGGAGACAATTAGGGCGGGGTAGACAATCAGACAGGCGGGAAACACACCGGGAAGTCAAGGGCCTGAAACGAGAGGAGAGTTAGGTTTCACAATAAGACAGGAAGTGTATGACAAGACATGACGCTAGTGAACAAAAACACTTAACAGATTTGACGAGACATGACACTGCCCTGCACCAAACAAAGTTAGCGACTATAGCCGGTGAATATAGTCGAGCATTTAGCATCTAGACAGCCAGCTATTTTCTCTAGGTGTTGGTTAAGACCAAAACTGACATAAAAACTGGACTTAAATGCATGAGCACTAATGCTAATGTTGCTCTGTGTGTGCTGGATGTGTACGAAGGTTTTGTTTTCCTCGTTTGCAATGTAAAGTTTATAGGACAGTGACGTGCCGCTGTTGTGTTTTTAGCTCTTAATGCTGCCCCCATGTGGCCAAAAGTAAATAATTAGGTTTAACACACAAACTTATTTTCAATAGCTTCACCAGCTATTTAGCTGGTTAGCAACTAGCTGGCGAAGAAAGTCAGACGGCAGCTGAAGCTTAGTATTTTTCTCAAGAGGTGGCGGAGACTATTCAACCCATTCTCTTTCCCAGGTCGTCAAATATGAAGTCTGGTCACGCCCGTTTGTGTTTCATACCAACACACAAAGTACCGCTTAGCATCCGTATGGACAGGAACCTCCGTCACCTGTGTTTTGCCCATCTAACCACCCCGGCCTCCTCCCTATGCAGACTTTTTTGCTCTTTATACTCCGCATCCTTGCTTGGAGTGTCTAATATTGCCAAGGATGGGTTTACACTGGAGTTAGTTGAAAGCCCGGTGACAATGAGAACAATGTGGAATATGTTGTTTACATTCTTCAGATTGCAAGAAACACAACTTCAGATGAATGGTAATGTTGCTTTGTGTCTGCTGGATGTGAACATTTGCAAACACGTTAGCTATAAAGCTAACATGTCCCAGCTATGTGTTCGTCAGGTTGTTCTCTCTGTCCCCCGGTACCCAAAAATAAGGCAACACAGCTAAGACTTGTTGCGTTTTCTCAGTTCTTAGTATCTGATCCTGTCAGGGTCACAGACATTTGAGGTTGACTGCAGAATGTTGAAATCAAAGCCAAATAATTAAGAGTAGGCCTATCAGCGATCAATCAAATGTACATAAATACTAGAAGGACCATTTAGGGACGACTGGATGAATTGATTTATCCAGAAATCACAGAAAAAACAACATGAAAAGAATAAAGGTCTAGAATGGAATTAAAGCCTATACATATATAATAAAGTTATCTATAACTTTCAATGATTAATCCAAGAGGAGACAGCAGAGTAGCAGGGTGATGGCCATATTGGACGAAGTGGACCTCCAGCCAGCAGAGCCGGAAACAATGGCCTTGTTGTAGCCCAGGGGGGCCAGTGGACAGGAGCTGCCAGTGCCATACTTCCCCCCCAGCATGGACACGCCCTCACTTGCCAGCAGGACGCCAGAGAAGGTGATGGTTTTGGAGACAGTGCTGGCCCAGGCACAACTCCCCTCTTTCTGCACTACCCACACCTGGTCACCTTTCTTGAGTTCCTCCATGAGGTAGCAGCTGTTGAGGGTTGAGGTACCACCATATACCTGGGGAACAGGAGCGGAGGACGGTATTTTTAGACGCTTTATTCTGTTACTCAGCTTGGCTTCTGAATATCAAATGCATCTTTGTCGTCTCAGTAGATCCTCTTCACCTCTGCTGAAGCCAATGATCATTTTCATTTTAAATCTCAAGGATCAGTTTTTGACAAACATGTATGGTTTAGTTTAGTTTGTCTATCTTGTTTAAACTAGACTGGAGTGATCAGGTGTAGTCTAGTCTCCTAGTAAGTATTGTCTACCAGAATATAGCTGACCATCCTCAGATTCATTTTGTCATGTGTTCCATAGTCTTTTCGTGTTTAATTTAGTTAAGTCTAGTTAGGTTTCTTTTATGCCAATCTATCTTTTCTTTCTAGTCTAGTTTAGTCCTGTGTACCTGAGCATGACACAGCATCCTCTGGACCCCCTTGACCATGAAGTACCACCTGTTGTTGTGGTCTCCACGGCAGAGCTGGGCAGCGAACACGAACTGGTAGACGCCAGAGACCGGCGCAGTGAACACCCCCGTGTCATTGCTGTAGGCAGAGCCCTGGTTCACCAAGACCTGGTTGAAGACGATTGGGTTGACCTCGATATCTCTGATTATACCCTGGTAGGAGGCAAAGAAAAGAACAGCGCCCCCTGCGACACAGATCTATCTCTCAATCAAATATCAAAAGACTGATCACTTTTCCATGTCATCTCCAACTACAAATATAAATTTTACTGTGTTTACTGTCCACATACACACATGCATTTGCATATATTCTTACACAATTATTGACAGCTACATTATAATGCATGTGCTCATCTCTCTCAGACACACACATGCATATTCATGCCCACAGTCTACCTACCCTGTTGTCTGGCTGCTGTCTGACGGGGTATCTGTGGAGAGAATCAGGGGACAGTTGGCTATGTTGAGTCAGTATAAAGACCTGAGGTCGAGGTTAAGGGCCAAAGGTCAGCTCACTCACCAGTTCTACTGGTCCTGCTACAACCAAACTCGTTGCACACAATCCCATCACAGTAACAAAAATGGAACATATCTGCAACATTAAGACACCAAACATTGTAACCACAGCCAACAAGGTCAGGTTCAGATACCACAGGTAGACAGGTAGACCGGTAGGTACCTTGGTGGAGCTCATCTTCCAGCTGAGAGCTGAACAGTACTGACACACTCTGCAAGGCTTCCTGTAAAGTCTCTCTGTGCCAAGCAGGCAAAGTCCACCTGCTGCTGCTTTGTTACAAAACCTGTTTGACTATCTCATGGCCACCATACACATACACACATCACACATATCTTACCACATCAAAAAACCGACGGAATATTTGAATCAAGTGCATCTTATATAATATGTACAAATGCATGTAAATGGAAGAATTAACCTCAAAGTCACCATACTGAAACTATGAAAACTATGGAACTACTGTTAAATAAGCACTGATGTCCCAGCTAAGACTGGTGATGACGGTCATAGCTGCTGGTTGTCAAAGTAACACATCCTGCTTTCCGCCTCATGTCTTTTTCAGGTAAAGCAGTCAAAAATAGCAACAACAGAAAGATTTGTTGTTGTGATAGAGCAAAAAGAAATAGTGATACTTGTCAGCCCTCAACACAGTCTGGCCAGAAAAAAATTACATAACATTAAGAGAAAAAAGGTGAAAGTGTGGCAATTGTGTGAAAAAAATATGGAATTAATTGTAAAGAAACTTTATGAAGGGGTGCCTTTGTACTAAAAAGCTAATTTAGGGAACCACTGTGTGTGTTAGAGTACTTATCCTATAGTATGAATAGTACAATATGTTTTCATTGTTGCAGGTGGAGTCCAGCTTTAAAGTACGCACCCATGCACACACAAGAACGCAGAGAAAGTGATGCATGTGCATACTGGATGTGAAGCATGTGACTTAAACGCACAGCATGTCATTTCTGCCACTAGCGGTCTCTCCGGCAAAACAAAAGATGTAGTTTGAAGCGGCCTGGGATCACAGGAGTTGTAGTCTTCATTGTAAAACAACAACCATTACTTACATGACGTGACTCATGGTGTTTTTAATTTCTATTCATGTTGTTTGAACATTGTTGGAAACGTTTGGGATAACGTACATACAGAATATTTTATAAAGATAGGTTGAGGGGTTTTTTTACATTTTAATGTGGAAATGTTACATATTGGACATTTTATGTAATATTCAACGGCAAAGTTTCAAATGTGAAAACAATGATTGCAGTACAGAAGAGGCACAAACACAAGCTGCCCCCCTTTCAAAAACAGGACAGTGTGGCCACTTTTGTGTGGTGCTTATGGAGAGTGCATTGACACTGAGAAGGTCAATATTATTTCAGTGATGAAAAAAAACAGTTTGTCATTGACCCATTGTGATGAGACTGGCACCGTTCTATCCTGGTGTTCTGTGTTGGTTACAGAAGTTCAGATCAGGGAGGCCATTCCTCCCTCCCACCACTGACTGGGAAATGTTCAGTGTAACAGCATGTTGCACCAGCATTGCTCTCCTACAACAATGTAAGACTCATGATTCAAAGGAAATACACGCATGCACGCACTGCATATGATGCGTAAGACCAGAATTAGTGCATGCTCACATTTCACACATGACAACAGACAACATTTGTTTCGGGGCATTAGACAAAGTATTTGTTGTTGACTGTCTTGTTTAGTCTTCTTTTTTAAAAAGGCAGGGATGCTTTCATGCTACAGTTTATCTTCTTTTGGTACATTTCTGTGCTGCCCAGTGGACATGTGTCATTTTTAACAGAACTGTGGGAAGTGTATCATGTAAACACATGTGCTGTTACCACCAAAAAAAAGTTAATCTACCAGGACAAAAAACTTAAAGAGTGCACCCAAATGCTGTTGTTGACATCCACAATCCCTCACTGTCTCATCCTTTCATCATCTTTCAATACATCACATTAGGGAGGTAAAGACAAAACTGGGCTGGGCCTCTAAATGTCAGTGCAACAAAGGGCGCTTTCCAGCTAACATGAAACGATGCAAAGTTGGAGAAATCTGATATGGCAAAGTGGCCATTTTTACTGTAAGTGTCCACTCGGAGATGAGAATCATGCCCCCCCCCCCCCATTCAGCGGTGTCTGAAACGTCCTTGCTCAGTCACTGTGAGGTAAATCTCCCTCTAATCCCTGCCATTCCAGTCTGTTCTGTTCAACTTCAAAACCTGTTACCTAAAACAGAGACAAAGAGGTTGAATATGTCTCTGTTCATGACCTTCCTTCCCTTCAGCTTCTGGCATATCTGTCAACATTAGGATTTGTAAATAAGGGAAAATTTTCTGGTGCCCCACCTGGGCCATCCCTGACCACTGTCCACATAAACCTTCCATTAAAACCACCACCAGGCCTCGTGTTTCTGCTGCTCTTATGTCACACTAATGTTTGGTAGATTTGTTGGGTAGATAAGCTCCTGCCATTTGATGAGATACTTGCTCAAGCTTTCAGACCTTTGGCAGGTTCTTCTTTTTCTTCTTGTTCTTCTTTGTCTTCTTTGAGTGATGCTGCAGCTAAAGTTCTACATACTGCCACCTGCAGTACCGGAGGGGAATGTAGTAAACGCATCAAATAGTCGGCTGTGCCTCCCATGAAATGTGACTCCTGGTAAATCCTAAATTGTCAATTCACATGTTATGCGTTCTTAGCCGGCTTGCTAACATTAGCACTAACTACTGGGGGAGTAGTTTTGATTAGAGATGGAGGGTGTGTGAACTGTACAACAACAGGAGTTTAGGGCTTCTGAAACCGTATGTAGGCTAACGTTGAGCTAGCTTCTGGATATCTGGTAAATCCCTCCAAACTGTTTTCCACGACATTTCACCATGTGTTAAATACAGAAGATGTAATGTGTGAGTGTGCAGGATTTGGAGTTTTTTAAAGGCACATTTAACTGCGTTTTGTAGAGTAATGAAAGTAAAGTGATGAGTAATAACAGTGCTTTTGCTGCCGAGTAATAAGTACAGCATTGTAATTATGTTTTGTTGAGGAAACCCATCCTTGGCAATATTAGACACTCCAAGCAAGGATGCGGAGTATAAAGAGCAAAAAAGTCTGCATAGGGAGGAGGCCGGGGTGGTTAGATGGGCAAAACACAGGTGACGGAGGTTCCTGTCCATACGGATGCTAAGCGGTACTTTGTGTGTTGGTATGAAACACAAACGGGCGTGACCAGACTTCATATTTGACGACCTGGGAAAGAGAATGGGTTGAATAGTCTCCGCCACCTCTTGAGAAAAATACTAAGCTTCAGCTGCCGTCTGACTTATGTTGAGGAATGCAGGTAACAGGTTACTTTTCAAATAACTTGCCCAATATTGGTCTTAATAGTTTTTTTTTTTTTTTTCTGTGATGGGATTATGGCCTCTGTCTCTGCCTCTTTAATACCCTCCAACACACACACATTTAGACAACATGTTCCAGTCCAGCAGTAATCATCTTGACATCTGGCCTATGACCTCAATGAGACTGAGTCTCTCTTTCTGTCTCCCTCCATCAGTCCAGCAGTAATCCTCTGTGGTGTCCAGAGACATATGGTCTGCTTAAAGACCTTAGTCTGCTGATTGTCAGGCCGACTCTCGGATGAATTCTTAAAATGTGTATGGATATGCGACAGTCACAGGCAGGTTCCTTGTAGTTAAGTGTGGACAAACCGACTGTTGCACACTGCACTCACATTTAACCGCCAGATGTCTATTGTATAGCTTAGTTCTGTATTTTTATCTCACTATTTCTTCTTATATTGTTAGTTTGTATTTTGTATTGTATTTTTGCCTCATTACTTGAAAGTTGTTCTTTTTTGCATGCCCTTGTGTTTCCACCCTATGTTGGACTTAAGTGTGGACAAACCGACTATTGCACAATGTCTTTTTGCATAACTGCACTACTGTGCTCATGTTTAACCGCCAGATTTCTATCTCGTATAGCTTAATTCTGTATTTTTATTTTTATCTCACTAGTTTTTTTCTTATATTGTTAGTTGGTATTTTGTATTGTACTTTTGCCTTCTTATTTGAAAGTTGTTCTTTTTTTGGATGCCCTTGTGTTTCCACCCTTTAGAGCTGCTGGAAATGTAAATTTCTCTGGAAATGTATGTATGTATGTATGTATGTATGTATCTATCTATCTATCTATCTATCTATCTATCTATCTATCTATCTAGTGGATTCGCATGAAGACTGAACTTATACGTTTGTTCTAGTCAGCAATTTTTTAATCTTATGTTGTTGGCACATGGTTATTATGAATGCAAATTAGCTGTATATGAGTGTAATTTCTAGAAGACAGGGTTGCACAGTAACAGGATCAGTATGTTGGTTTTGATAACCACAGAGTAGACATGAATCTGCAGAGAGCGGATGTGCTAAAACATGAAGGTCAGCTGAGCATTTCATGGGTGTGAAAAACACAAACAAACTGATGCTACTCAGAAATTACTTTAGTGTACAGCAAGTTACACTGAGGGAAACAGCTACCACATGTGAACTACAATATCTGGTAAAACAATGTTCTCACTCCCACACGTTGCTATTTTTTTTATTATTGTTTATTGTTAGCATCATTATTGCAATCATTGGTGACTTGCTGCATTAAAAAAATTTGTGGAGTTTGAAATTTGTGGGTGTTTACCAAGCAGGGAGGATGTAATGAAGGCTTTATTGAGCTGCATCATGGGAAATGTCGTATCCAGTGTTCCTGGAGTTTGACCTGGACTATGGACCATAAGTCAGAATTATTTTTTCTCTGTTGCTTTGATTTTGACCTTTGTTTGTTTTTTTTTTTGTTTTTATCTTTCTTTTGCAAGCACCCCAATTTGAGGGACGTGAAAAGCAAAATAAGCGGAATACCCCTTTAAACTATCACCTAGCCCAACTTACTAAAGCTGAGATCTTTATGTTTATATCTTTACCTATACTTTATAGTATAAATACTTTAGATAGGTGGCAAATATTAGAAAAGGGAGTCCCCTTATGACCGTAGCCTCTGCTCATTTCCTGAATTCCCTTCCTGTTCTTCATCCCTCATTAAGGTTATCCACTTCTTACCACGTCAGTATATATTTAATATTAGAAGCCTTGTGTTGCTTTCTGTGCTGTCTGGAATCAAATAGCACTGAAAAAGCACTAGAGGATTGGTTAATATATTATAATATAAATAACTGTAATCATGCTGCATTCACATGAAAATACATTTTAATTTATATTAAAGCCCCCTATATGCAGGATTTGTGGCAACTCCACCTGGCGGTAGGAGCATAGAAGCTTTAAAGGACCAGTGTGTAGAATTTATTGGCATCTAGTGGTGAGGTTGCAGATTGCAACCAACTGAACATCCCCTGTGTCACCCCTGCCTTCTTAGTGTTTTAAACGAAACAAAACTAAAAAAAAAACACAAAAGGGGCTTTCTCATGTCATTGTTTGGTTTGTTCTGTCATTCAAACATGGTGGTATAACATGGAAGAGGACCTGGATATAAAGATATAAAGATTCTATATTATATTTCTTTTCTCCTATATTCTGCTAGTAGATCCTAGTAGTAGACCCACTAAACTCTCCACACTGGGCCTTTAAACATGTGGAAGATACACTGAAAAGAGAAAACATTTCAGACCACACTTTCGTGTCCTTCAGGTCTTCCAGGCATGCATTGCTGTTGGCTGTTTGAATATCAAAGGAAAAAGGGAATTGTCCATTGACACTGTTTGTGTCAGTCAGCTGTCTTGTATGAAACGTGCCTCCTTGTCACTAGAGCATGCTAGGAGTTCACTCCTCACTCTCACAGAGTCTCCATGTTGTTAGGTCTCTTCATTCTCTCGCTGTTTATCATGCAGACTCTCTGGATGGTGCCCTCTACGTTTGCGTCTGCGACTCAGAGTCCCAGTTCTTCCCTTGGTTCCTCTTCCTGTTCCTCTCTGCCATCACCAAAGCTGCCACCACGGTGACCAGCACAGTGACAGTGATGACGAGCACGGTGGCTGTTTCTGCGATGCAGAGCTGGCTATCGACCCAGGCCAGCGAAGCCCCGGCCAGCTGCGGGGGGTCCTTGCACGTCACGTTGCGGTAGTCATCGATGTGGAGGTGGCGAACATGCAAGATCTTACTGAAGACACGATGCAGCTCGCAGTCACAGCTCCACGGGTTGCCTGGTGGACCAACAAGAAAGTAAAAGTAAAAATCAAGGAAAAAGATAATGTAGGGTCAGAACTGTCAATTCAAGCAGATTGATGGAACATGTTGACCAGACAAACAGAAAAAATGAAATGTTTAAAGTGTTTGAATTTTTCAGATTAGTCTATCTGATCGTCTATCTGACCGAAGTTTGTACATTTAGAACCTATGTCCCCGCTCACGGCTCTGAAATATCAGCAGCCTAACTGGTCTGTGTGTTGATAGCTCCATGGTGTTGTCTGTGGTGCTGACGTGGCAGTAATTGTTCCTTTTTCTCCCAGTCCCGCCCCTCTGTCAGTTTCATCTGTAACTACAACCTTGTTTAAACTTTAGACTCTAAAAAATAACTTCCAAACTACATTGTAGCTGATATACACTATAGAGAAGTGTCACCTTCATCGAGTAGCAACTTATAGTTGCAGAAGAGCGAGAAGATCATAGAGACACACTGCTGCCTGCAGTGTTCCTATAATATCCTGATAATATTTCTGTGATCATTTAGTTGTGTCTGTGCTGCCGAAAACTGCCCAAACAACAGAGGAAAATAAATAAACACATTCATAAGAGCAAGACTGACTTCATATGACATGGATAACAGTAGTGGTGATAGTGGAGACCTGACAACTGGATGTGTGTAGCTGTCGTGTGAAGGCTGATGAAGGTCTTAAACTTGAGGTGATGCAGGTTGTTTCCCTCCAGATTGAGGACTGCCAGGCTGTAGAGAGGAGCTAGAGCATCATTGTCTATCCGGGAGATGTTATTGTTACTCAGCTGGAGCACCTAGACAGACAGACAGGCAGTCAGACAGACAGGCGTGTGGGCAACTTGGTGTACGCACACAGTCATCTCAATAGGCATTAAAGTACCTCTAGTCCAGGCAGCATATCCAAACTCCCCTGCTGCACCACAGTCAGTCTGTTGTTGTGTAGGTACAGCTGTCTTAGCCTGGAGAGGCCCCTGAACACACCAGAGCCGACCATCACCAGCTGGTTATGACTGAGGTCCAGCTTCTCAATGCTGTCCAGGTACTCCAAGCTGACAGAGAGACAGTTAGATTATCAGTATAAGCAGTGATTAACTGTGGCTCCCTACCCATCAGTCCCTGATCTGAGAAGCTGGAGGAGGCTGGCAGGAATATGAAGTATGGTGGAGGAGATGTATTTTTGATTGCACTTTGAGGACCAACAGACAGACAGGTACCTGTACTCAGACAGGTGCTGCAAGTTGTTGTGCTCCAGTCGCAGCTCTCTGAGCGCAGACAGACTGGCTGAGAAGTCGACAGGGAGAAACGTTAACTGGTTCCAGCTGAGGTCCAGCTTCTCCAGGAAGGACAAAGAGAAAAAAGCCTGTGAAGAGAGGAAGACAGCCAGAGAGACAGACAGAAGCCTTATTGTAGCTACTCTGTTACAAAAAACTCCCTCCATCCTCCCTTTGCCCCTCCTTCATTACCTATTCAGCACCTAGATGGACCACAGACCTTGTTTTTAACATTCATCGTTCCAGTTCATTGCTTTTCATTTTGTACTTAAATAAGAATTCAGCCTCATTCAGCGATTACACTTCCAACTGTTCTGTTTTCAGGACACAGCACTTCCAGTATTTCCAGTGCTTTCGCCTTCTTCCATCCCATCATTCCTACCTGCGGCTGTATTTCTTGTATCTGGCTGTTGGTCAGCAGCAGCACCCGCAGCGACCACAGTCCAATGAAGGCTCGGGTGCCAATCTCGCTCAGATTGTTTCCTCCCAGCTCCAGCAGCCATGTGCCGTGTGGGAGGCCCCTGGGAACGTGCTCGAACCCACGGCCACGGCAGTCCACCAGGTCAGCGTGCTCGTAACAAAGGCACTGGTGTGGACACAACCGTGAGCCCTCGACGGACGGAAAAAGGTATGGGGGGGAATAAAAGGCAAGAAGGAAGAAGAGAAGGGCCAGGAAAACGAGACACATATTTCCTCAGACAGCACGAGGAGGGAGGCAGCTTGTTTAAAGGAGTAGTTCAAGTGTGGAAGGTTGAATGAAGGTTTGTAGTTTTATTTCGCCCTTCTCTTCACCAAGCTGTGCAGTCAGCATAGAAGCAACTGGAAATAAGAAAGAAAGCATAGCACAGAGTTTAGCTTACATTTAAATCAGCAAAGTCGTGCTTGTTTGTTTGACCTTAAGCGACATTTATTGATAATTTTTTTGTTCGTACATTTGGGGGCTGCGAACAAGCTAAAAACCACAGCACTGAGAAACTAAGGCAAATATTGGTGCAAGTAAAGTGTTTACCTGTTCACACACCCAGCAGACACAGAGCTATATTAGCATTCATGTGTGTTTCTGGCCACCAGAGTAATGAGAGTCCAGCATTCATTCACTTTTCACCACCAGCCCCTGAGGGAGAAGTCTGGCTCTTTAGCTGCTAAAGGCTGTATGTGTTCAGATAGTGATTAAATGTTTGTCTGTTGGCAGTTTGGTAGTGTACAGTGGGTTTGTCAGAGCGTTTTTTGCTGAAAGCCTGCTGTGGCTGGAAAACGAGGCTGAAGCAGAGTTTGGGAGCTGAAAAGCAAAAACACTGGGATCATTTTCTGTGGGTTTGTCACTTCAAGATCCTTTCCCATTACACATAGTAATTTCATTAACTGTTAAGGTACCTTGTGATGGTTTGACCTTTAGTAGTGTCATGGAGCAATGTTATTATGAGTGTTTTATGAAGAAGCAAATACAGTGAACAAGTTTGTTAGACCTGAGGGATACACCCAGTGCTGTTTGGTGAGTGACACTGAACATAAATATTACTTGGTTTGTTTACATGAAAGCTAGAGGACCTCTGTAGGACCAGTGTGTAGGATTTAGTGACATCTAGTGGTGAGGTTGCAGATTGCCCCCCCCCCCAATCTTCCTTTTCAAAGCGCCTCGGAGAACCTATGGTTGCTGTGAAATTTGCGAAAAACCCAGCCAGTGTTGGTTTGTCTGTCCTGGGCTACTGTAGAAACATGGTGGTGCAACATGGCGGACTCCATAAGGGCAGCGTTATTAAACAATCCCACTGTGTGTGCCACATGTGTAATAAATGCACACATAACTTTAATATAAATTTAAAGGCAAACTTATAGTTTCAGCTGCTGTGTGATGCTGCAGCTGTTTAATAAACTCTAAGGACAGAAGCTGTCACACAACCAACTAAGGACAACAAACAGAGCAACAGCACTGATGACGTCAAATCTTGGATACATTCAGTGACACCTGAACAACATTATTTTATTGTAGGATTCATACATTAATGAAACATGTTTCACACCTGACTGAGTCACATTAGTAGCTGTGTTTTGATGGACATTTCAGTAAATGATGTTATGCATGTGATAGAAAAGTAAAAGAATGATGTTGGAGCAGTGTGCACACCTCTGCTGACTAAACCATGCACACTAAGGCTTTTGGCTCTCTGCAGTTTTCATTATGGACCAGTCTCTGTGCTGAAAGGTGGAGAAAAGCACTGGACACAACTCACTGTAAAAATAACTTCACTGATCTTATAATAGCTACATCCATGGCCTGTACTATGCATCTTGTTACACGCACTATATTCTCCCCTCCTGGGACGCTCCATGTTATGTTCCACGCTGTGACATTAAAACACCAGCTGTGTGGACCAGAAATCTTCTGTGCTGCGCTCACAACATTCAGGACTGAGGCCAAAGCTTTGTTCACTGTCACTGAATAAAGTCAGACAAGACGCAGGAGATGTTCAGTGAATGATGCACATCCAGCGCCTTCTGGAGGCTGTCAAACCAGCTTTCCTTCAGCTCTTTAGGGAAATCTGACGTCAGCTACGAATATTGTGGGGCACACCAGAGGAGCACACATGCTTTCTACAATCACATGCCAGCATTAAAAAAACAGCTGCCAGATTTTCACCGTTACATAACTGACTTACCTTTCTTATCTTTCTCATAATTATCACTTGTTTTAAACACAGGGTTTTCATCTGATTTATCCTCTCTTTGCCATGAAAATGTAATTACATAATCACAGTCATTAAGAGCAGAGCAGCAGAAAGGATTAACTCCCGTTTGTCTCATGTACACAAACTGACATTTATTTCTTATTCACTGGAAAGCAGCTACAGAATGACCTGTTTGTTATTTCCTCGTGTTTTGTTCACTATCAATAACAATAAGTACTTTTAGAATGTCGACTACTGTCGAATAACAACAAGCAGTGACTTTTCACCCCTCTGGTTGATAATACATTTTTTCACACATAACATTTTTACATATTTAACACAAAAATCTGACTACAATTTGAATCACACAAAAATAAAGAGTAAAATCTGAATCCAAACGGCACAAATGTCATGTTTGACTCACCTCTGCTGATGAAGAGCCCAGGCAATCCCCATTCCGTAGCTTCAACTTCTGCGTGTCCTGACTTCACTGGATGACGGCGAGAACAGACAGGGAGATGATGGACAGAGGGAGAAACAAAGACAGAGTGATGATGCTGATGGAGACTCTCAGTGCAGTCAGCTGTATCAGTAATCCTCTAATCCTCTCCAATCACCAAATGTTTCCTCTCATCCACTAAACTCAGCTGATGTTTTTATCGTGTCTCGGGCTCTGTCCTCTCATTTCCTATTAATACCGCTAGGGAGCCTTGGCGTCCCTCCATCTCCACCCGTCTGTTTCACTGACTTTGATATTATATAAAGACTGTAAACACCTTGTGAAGATTTTGCGTGTGAGTGTGCGTGTCCAGATGGACGATAGACCAACAGTGAATTTTTTTTAAAAACCCACAGTTTATTTAACCACCAAAATTCACATTGGTGCATTAATGCTGGCTCCAGACACTTGACCGGATATCAGCTGGTTGGTTTCTCCACAGTTTGGGAATATGCATCTCTAAAGCACTGACATAATGCTTGAGGTGGGTCCTGACTCAAAACCTAATCCCGAGGCCCTGTCTTGAGGAAGGTGTGGCTCATTTTAGTTTTAAGACCATCATTATGTCAGGTTTTTGCTCATATGCTGCATTTGTGAATAATGTATTAGAATAATGTGCTAAAGCAAGTTACCACACAGCAAATCTGGGGCATTGTCATAGTTATGTCTGGTACAGTCCTCAGCCTCAGTGTGCACCGCATCACAATTGCTTGTTCCTCAGTTTAACTGGTGCTGATCTTCTTATATCAGCTTATCAAACTCCATGGAGCGTTCATGAATGGTTTTCCAAATGAACTCAGTATGATTATTGAACATTATGTTGATTAATCATCACCCAGTGAGTCAAAGGGTTTTTGTGGAAACCTGAAAATGTCATGATTTAAGCTCAAAATTGCATTTCAAGACAGACAATATTACAAATTACATTCCTGATACTGCCTTGGCTCATCCATCTTGGAAATGCTAGAATTCAAAACCAAGGCTGGATTACAATGCAGGCTAAACAGGAAAATGACCTGGAGCCCCAGACCTCCAGGGACCCCAAAATCCGCAAGCTCACTTTACGTCAGTGGTTTAATTGTTTAGCACCTCTGAATTTAGATATCAACATGATGTTGCCAGTGCTAATCAGTCTCTCGATTTTTGTATTGTCGCCAGTACTTTTGTTTACAGCGTGATTACATTTTGCCCTTTCAATTCAACTTAATTTATCCCTGAAAAGACAATTGTATGCAGCAGCTACATCAACAGCTACACACACAATAGAACACACTCAACTAAAGATGAGTATGCTCAGTTATATACATTGATTTAGTAATTTACAATATTAGATATCCCACATTCACTGACTCTGGCTTAAACAAGACCATTTCCTGCTTCTCTCTGTTTTAAATCATTATAAATTGCCAGTCAGACTAAACCAGCTTCTTGAAGATGTCAGCTTTGGCTCTGAGAAGGACATTTTTTACTTCAACATATTTTTCCCAGTCAACAAGCTCCATGAAGCGGCAGGAAATACGTAGCAACGTTTGCGTCATGACGTCGAAATGAATGAAGAAGTACGTCTGAATGCGGAAGTGGCGGTTGTTGTGGAAACCGTACGGTCTGCAACAGAAGAGCAGTGGTGAAAGAGCAGTCTGTCCGTGTTTGCGGTAATGTTCAGCGCAGCGTGCAGTGTTGTTAAATGGGCGTGTGATGTTAATGAAGCCTGAGAACGTCAGCGACGCGGTCCTGCTAACTATTAGCTAACAGCTAACAGCCAGCAGAGGAAGGTATGTTGACGAAGTTTGCCCACATGGCTGCATAAATGAACCCTAACAACCCCGCCTGCCCTTATCAACTATTTCTGGGTTTAACTACTTCTGTCTAACTCACCTAGCGAGCTAAACCTTGTATGACGTGTAATCTGTGAATCTCTGTTTGATGAAGGTTAGGTTTTAAAACTTCGGAGGTCTTGTAAGTGAAGGCAGCTGCTGCGTTTAAGGCTCACATGGACTGTTAGTGAACTTTAACCCTTCTGCACAGGTCAATGAAACTTGCGCTCCTCCAAAAGCCCTCGGATGATAAATATATGCCGCCGTCATAATTCTGCATCAAATAAGGACTCTACTCAGAAATCAGCTAAGATTTGTAATGTTTGTAATTTTCAACACATTTCAAAAGACAAGAGTAAGAAACGTTTGTATTTGAGACAAACCACCTGGTGGCTGCCATCACTGCACACTGGTTTATTACATTTTACTCTTTAGTTTACTCCACATTCCCGTTTGCTTTGACAGATGTGACAGATGTCAGCTGTGAGCATTTACCGATCTGGGTTGTCTTCATCTGTGTGTCAAAGTCAAAGTCTAAACCCACCACAGATTCCTCATCCAGCTTCCATTTCAGCTGTGTATGCCGCAGCCAGCACTTCCTGTAAAGAAACACAAATCAAGACCATGTTTTAACAGTGTAGGTGTATACTCTTACATATATACAAATGGCATCTGTTAAAAGAGATTTATTCTCATGATTTAACTACCACAGTAAGGGTTTATCTCTTTGCTGTTTTGAAGGTATTTAGACAGAACTCAAAGACAAGCTGTGTCTTTGGATGAAGCAAGTATTCCTTCTGTTGCTCGATGCAAAGGTTTTGAACTGTTCCCCTCTGTGTTGTAGTTCTGGAGCAGCCATGGCGGAGGCTGGAGCCCACCTGACCTCCACCGCTGTGAATGAGCAGCCATCCATCTTCGAGGTCCTGGCACAGGAGTCCCTGATGGAGGCGGTCAGACCAGCACTGAGACACGCCATCAAGGTGAGCACCACTCAGCCAATGTGAAAAGCAGTTTCTCGTGGAGGGATGCACACTTGCCATTTGTCGATGCAGCATAGGGAGAACTTGGGTGCGTTTGTTTTGGTGCAAAAGATGTTCCAGCTAATGGGGACACTGAAGAATCATCACATAAAAATGAGATCACAGAGGGGCCTGAAAAGACACTGAGATCATAGTTTGATTAATCATGCAGCCTTAAGTTGTGCTCTACAAATATACTTCAACCTCAGCACTGGTGATCTTCTCAGGTTCTGGCAGAGTCCAACCCATCCCGTTTTGGCTTCCTGTGGCGACGCTTTGATGAGCTCTACCTTCTACTGGACCTCCTCCTCCAGAACCACTTCCTGTCTCACTGCAGCGCCTCCTTCTCTGAGAACTTCTATGGCCTGAAGAGAGTCTCGGGAGGGCGAGGACTCCCTGTTCATCTGGGGCTGCACAGGAAGTCACACTGGCGCTCTCTTCTTCTTCTCTGCCTGGTGCCGTACCTTCGGGCCAAGCTGGAGGCGACGCTGGCCCGGCAGAGGGACGAGGAGGACTTCTCTATCCGGCTGGCACAGACCAGGAGACAGAGGCTGTACCGGGCAGCAGTGGCAGCTTACCCCTACGTCAGCTCCGCCTGGCAGGCCTGGGTCTTCCTCCAGCAGCTGCTCTTTGTCTTTGGAGTCGCCAGGACCCATAATCCCCTGCTGTGGCTGGCCAGGGTCAGACTGGCACGACTTAACGCTCAAGATATCAGAGACATGGAGCTGAAGACCAGCAGAAGTGGCCACCCAGCTGAGGGGAGGTACGTCTCAGTTCAAACACATTCTTCTCTTCTCTGTCATGGGTGTTGGAGTAAGAGTTGTAACCTGCACCCTGCTTTGAGTCTCACAGGCAGCACTGCATCTTCCAATCACATACTTCAGTTAATAAATGGTAATGGTTAGCTTTTGGTGGAAGACAGATTTGTATAAAACCTTAAAGCACAGTCTACCCATGACACTTAAATTAGGAAAAAAAAAAAAAAAAAAAAAGCTCAAAACCTCAGAACCTTGGACTGCTGCTTGATTTTCATACTGCACTGAAATAACTGAAACCAGAGGCTGCCTGGAAGGAAGAAAACTCTTATCTTTGCAAAGCGGTGAGCCTTAATTGACTGTGTGTTAAGACCTGCCCTTAGTTACTGTTGCTATGCCTGTCAAGCTTTCCATCTCACACTACATGTATGGAGTTTACAGAGCTGACCACTGAAATTCACAGGCAAACAACAGCAGGCTTCTGTTTTCTAGCAGACAACCCTGGATTTTGTCAGCTAAACCGATGAATCTCAGTAGCAGACTTAGTTAATCAACATAAAAATATACAACTAGTATCAACTCAATGCAAGATTAATATTCTGTATCATATCATCATCATCATCATCACAGTTGCCGTTTTACTGAGATTGAGAGGCTTTTTAGGCTCCGTAAATTTATTGATGTATCTAGGCAACGTCTACAGTTCAGTAGTTGTAGGAAACTTCTCTCACTCCAGCAGCTGCCTCGGGGTCTTTGTGGAAGTCGCTGTCCTCTGTTATAACACCCGACAGCGTAACGTCACCAACTGTGTAATATTCTGTCATCCATCTCCATGACTGTCGTGCCCTCTTTAATTTAACTCAAAGATGAGTGTTAGCATCTAACTTCATGTCAGATTGTTTGTGTCACAGTTCAGCTCTGATGACACGTCGTTGGCAGCTGGATTTATATTTTCTAATTGTTTTGTTTGTCTAATTAAATTAGTGAGGCTGCTGATTTCTGACAGCATGAAAGTGAAACTTGAAATTGCTCTTTTCCTCTTTGCTAACATTTTTGTGAATGAAACTTGTCCTCAAGCAGAGCAGAACAGGCAGTCTTATACTGTGGTTTCAGGACACTGATTCTGTTAATGATCAGATCTACGGAGCACAGACGTCCTACTGACATTCATGCGGCTGAAACAAGTGATCCATGACAGAAACCCACAGAAACAGGCAACAGAAGTTCAGGTCAAGAATGTGGAAATGTTTTTGCATGAAGCCCAGTGTCAAATGACAAATACATTAAACCCAGTACCCACAATGCACTGTTCTTCTTTTTGCAGCCTGGCGCAGAGAGCTTGGTGGTTGATGTCGCAAGCAGCGAGGGGCGTGGCCTTGTCCCTCTCCACCTCCCTCTCGTTGGGCGTCTTTTTCCTGCAGTTCCTGGAGTGGTGGTACTCCTCAGACAACCAGAGCACTGTGAAGACCCTCACCTCCCTGCCTGCCCCTCCACCCCCCCTCCACCTGCAGCAGCAGCAGCAGCAGCCCGACCGGGACTCTCTACCCATCTCGGGCAATCAGGGCGAAGAAGCTCAGCTGGGCTCCGACAGAAGGAACTGCCCGCTGTGCCGGAGGCTTCGCGCAAACGCCACAGTGCTTTCCACCTCCGGCTTCGTCTTCTGTTACCGCTGCATCTACACGTACGTGAAAGCCAACCGCCGCTGCCCGGTCACCGGGTACCCCACCGAACTGCAACACCTCATCAAGATCTACTCGCCGGAGAGTTAGACCACACCGGCTGACGACATGTTCAAGTTCAGCTCCAGCTTGTGTGGAGTTTCTGACTGCAAACTTTCTCAAACAGCGGCCTTGTTTTTAAAAAGTGAAACTCTCATTAGAAGGCGATGAGTCAGCGAGTTTCCCTCTGTAGCTGAGTGTTCAGGCTCTCTGTTGAAATCCTCGTTATTTTTAGGATAAGCACATTGTGTTTTCCTTTGGCACAAAATAAGCTTTCCGATGTACTGACAGTGTTTGATCAGTTGTTCAGAGAGAGAGAGCTAATTTCACATTTATATTTATAAATGCATTATTAAATTGTCTCCTCAGTAACTCTTCTGCATGTATGGTGCCTTATTGGCAACAAAAGGGCCAGAATGCTCTGTCCGAAGGAGCTTTAGAGGTCCTGGCAGGCAGGTTTTGTTACCTTTGGACAGGTTGTACGTATATTGAGGAATGAAGCGGGAAGTCGGTGAATTGCTTTATTGAGTTTCCAGACAAGTTTAACAACAGGCCCACTTAAAAAAAAAACAACAAAGAAACAGATAATCAGGATCAACGTCACAACATTACAGTGAGAGTAATAAAAAAAGGGCTTCATTAAAATGTCCACAAACCCCTGAAATGAAACTGAGTGTGAAGAATCACAAGAGTCACCTTCTTCCCTTTTTAAGCTCCTGCAACACAATTCATCAACAGGAAATCAGGACAAGAAGAAAAAAACGGGCTGAAACTTCGAAAAAGGGACAAGTATCATCATCAATAATAGTCACAGTAATAGATTGCTCGAATAGCGTGTATTGCACATGTGTACACATATATGCGCTTTATATACATGTGAGTCAGCGAGAACTAGACACATGTTGTATTGTCGCAACAAGAAAGAATCTGGATTAAAACGACAGCACAGACAGAGAATAGTCAGGAATGTGCTTGTGATCAGTTCCAACAAAACGGCTTTTTTCCAAATTTTCGGTCACGAGCCGGACGAGAGAAAGGTAACAGAGAGGACGTCTCCCCTCAAAAACACAAGGAGGTAAAAGCGAGAGAGAGAAGGTGACAGTCACACTGATACTGAACCTCCTCTGTCCCACCCAGAAGTCCAAAGATACCCCTCCCCCCGCACCGCATCATAGCAGGACACTACATGTACACCACAGTATCAAACATATCAAGAAATATACAGTATTAACTCATGTAGCAAAATAGTCTGTGTGTGTGTTAAAGTGTGCGTTTCACCTTAGTGTGTGTGTGGGTGGTAGCAACAGTAGAGCTGTGTAGCCTCTGGAGAAGAAAGGTTTCATCACCCTGATGACACAAACCATCGGACTCTGTATTCATTGTATTGTTGCAACTCGCAGGGCAGAGGGTCCTCTAAGTGGCCCCTCTTTTCATTCACAATCTCCAGACGGCCGTGGTTGATCCTCTGACCTCCCATTCATCTCAGCACACACTAACCAGAGCTGAGCTGCGCTGAAGCAGCCTCCTGAAGCTTCAGGATGTGTGCCCGCTGGCAGAAGACCAAGCAGCAACCAACCGAGGAGGCTTCCGGTTCGGGCCTTATTATTGTAGCTTTGGCTCAACTCAAGGAAGCAATGAAAGCTTAAACCTTGGAACACAGCAAGGGTACGTTTGACATGAACGAGCCTGAAAGACGTGCAAGTATTCACAGCTACAGTGACACCCATGCTAGACGCTGGGTTAAAAAGTCTGTCGTCATTAGTGTTTAATCAAATTTAGCATCAAAATTTCAAGAAAACCTGCCGTGAAACATAAGAAGCTTTAGAAAACAATAATACAACAATGATCTAGAAATAGTTTCCAAATATTAAAAGTGAGGCTAAGGCTCCAGATGTTTGTGGAGAGCCGGGGCTACAGTTTGTCTTTGATATAGGAGCGAGTACTTATGGCTCCAATTGTTCCTGGTGGGTAATCCAGCCTGGCCCACTGAGCCACCACAAACCTGAGCGTCTGCCAGATGAAAATTTAAAAAGGAATCTGCAAGATATTTTGTCATTTTTTGCAAACTTTTCTCTGATCTTTTACTGTGAAATATATGTTTGTTTCAGACTTCTTAAGACTCAAATGAAACAGTCACTCTTTGGTTGAACTGCTTGCGACTCATATTCAGTTTACTGAAGGTTGTCAGTGGACATGGCTTCTCTTTGAAAGATCACAAGTCCAAAAGGTTTGGGAGCCACTCATTTAAACCTCTACATTTGACAACAAAATCGTCAGGGAGAACAAACCAAGTGTCAGCGATTATTCTTGACTGTACAGGAAACATAGTGTTCTTATGACTCATGCGAATGATGACCAAAACCACCAAAAATAAGGCCCAAGTTGTAATAATGCAGAATGAACCCTTAATGTTGAAAACAATATATCTGAAGCTGCAGTTACCAGATTATCTGAATCCATGTCTCGGTTGGTGGTCATTTTTAAAAACAGTTGAAATATTAAGGCATTTTTAAAACTGACAGGCCTCTCTAGGTGTGGTTGTTGCCGCTTGCTCGTCCCAGCACAGCTGTCCGTTTCGTTCCTTTGTGCCCTCGTGATCTCCAGTCGAGCTCAGACATCAACGGCGACCATGATCGATGGCTTATTTTCATCTGTCTTGGACATTTTGAGTTGCAGATCTGCCCAACTCCACCGCCCTACCTCCCCAACAAGAGGCGCTGCTATTACTGAGCACTGGTGTAATGGAGAAAATGGCCTTAGTGTTTACATTAGTACAAAAAGACTACACTGAACCGCCTGGAAACACAGCTCAATAAATCAACCTGTTGATCAATCCACACTCTGTCCATTCCACCTGACAGATCATTCACACAAACAGCACTCGACCACAGGGAGCTCCATGGATGATGTAAGCTGTCAGTGCTGGAGCTGGACATGGTAGTTATCTCTGTTACCAGTGTTGTATTGCTTTGAACAGATGACACCCAGAGGTAGCAGCGGGAGCTACAACACTCGCTACGCCACAGAGGGTCCCGGGAAATGGACTTTAGTGAGGTTGAAGATAGTGTCCGGCAGAGTCAGCTTACTGAGTGACTCAACAGTGGGTCTGAGTTGAGTTTCTGTAGATGTGGATCATAGATTGGTCCAGTTCTGACCCTTTGAGTCCAAGTGGTGAACGGTATCTTATGCCTCCTCCTGATGGGATTTGTCAGTTTGTGAAGTGATACTGGAAAACACACCACATCTCCAAGAGAAGCTCTAAAACAGGAGCTGGTGGTTGGAGGTGGCCTCATGGCGGTCAGTGAACACACCACCTCACTGTAGTTAGCATGTTGGAGCCATGGCTGCCAACAGTTAACCTGTATGGACTTCTGACCATTCATCCATTTTCAAGCCTTGATGAGTTCTAACACAGAAAGTTGCTAACAAACAGCTTAACTGTCTTCAGAGTTTTCCTGCAGCTGGAGAACTGTGACATCATTCTAAAGCTCCAGGACACAGTTTTCAATTAAAGGATGCTTTGCAATAGATTCACCTACTCAACTTTAAGTCTAAAGTTTTTGTTTGTTTTTTATTGACTGAGTTGTGAAGCTAAAAAAATTGAATTTACATAAATTACCTCCAGATCAGTTTTTCAAAGGTTAGCCAATTGTTAGCTTGTGATGAAAGTTGATTTATGCACTGATTTATTATAAGCAATTGGCATTTCATCATGATCCAGAAATACTTGTAACAAATTTTCAGATACTTGCATCAGAAAATTTTGATACAGCAAGAAAATTGAAAACGTGAACCCATCAGATGGGTCTGATGGCTGGTGCCAACAAAGAAACTAACAAAAGACCCGATGTACCCTGACGCAAGAAAGGTCTGAATTCTGAATTCAGTTCTTGTTATTTTGCACTGCACACTGGATTCATCAAACAATACACAAACGTGTGCAAAATGGCTTTGCTGCCCAAAACTACTTGTTGTTCCTTGGAGCGGAACGGTCAGTTAAGCTAAATTCAGATCCTCAACTGTGACAAAACAGCCGATCTCACAGTGACCTGCTCTTTTCCCTGGCGAATATTCTGACAGTTGTCAAACATGACCAGAAGTAAACCATGACTGTACCGCTGCCTAAGCTAAAGAGAGTGAACAGTAGTTTTGTAGCTTTGTATCTGACATCCATGGACTCGACGCCCTTAAGTACAGACCTTTCTCGGTCAGGGTAAATCGTATATTTTAATTACTGTACAACTAAGCTGGCACATATTTCTCTTCTTATACATTGGGACCATCTGGTGAGTTTGTCTTTCAAACACTGTAGTCTTTTAGAGCTTTGAGTCACAGACGCTGGTGATTCAGCTGTGATATGGAGTATGACGATCAGGGCAGGTGAATGACATCCCCATAGGACTGTAAATATGCATCATCACTGGACCAACCTATTTACCCAGTGACCTTTGACCTTAATATCTCCTTTCCTGTAGTTGCCGCTGTTTGCCTGTGGAGGGCAGCGCTGCCCGCCTGGTCCTGCCAGAGGAAATGGAGCTCGCTGTTCACCTCCAACAACAACTACCACCACGACAAAAATACCCAGCCACCCTCAACATCTGTAAACAAACAAACAAACAGGTGGCGGTCTGATGACATCAGACCATGTGCTTACTTCCTGTCAAACAGCCAAACCTTTAAAACATCAAATCTCCAAATAGAATATATTCATAAATCCAATCTGATTGGATAAAACACTGTTTACATATATATATATTTATATAGAATATTATTTTTTTCTTTTTTATACAAAAAGAGAAAGTATCTTGTGTTTTTATACATATATGTATGTACAGATATAGAAAAGTGACCACACTGAGTCTGCTGTGACGTAACCGTGGGCAACAGGACAGGAGACAGTATTTACACCAAACAGGAAATATTACAAAAACAAAAACAAAACAAAACAAGAAAAGAAATAAAAGGGATGTGGTGGTCGTTGTGGTGTTTCAAAAATGCGTCACAATCCCACAATCCCCTCCAGGGAAGAAGGGACGGGGCTCAGGTCACATGACTCTCAACCAAAACGAGTGAAAGAGAGAGAGAGGAGTGGCGGTCTGAAGTGATGCAGTTTCATTAAGCACATCTTTCAAACAATGAATACTGCGAAAACAGGCCTGATCCTGAGACACTCACCAGATCCCATAAGAGTCTGATTGAATATTATCATTGACACTATATTAATATTCAATGGAGACTTTTACTGGAGATGTCTAGTGTGTAATGATGGCTTTAGAGGTTTTTCTTCAGTCTGTTGGGAACACCTGGTATGAATATTGTAAGATTTCAAAGAAAATACAATTCTTAGCAGTTTAAATACATTTCTGAATATATATTTCTATCAACTCTCGTGATTCTCTCTCTCCCATCTCTCTCAAGGTTGCTAAATAGTGAGATAAGAACAAATTAAGGCATCCAGACGAAGAAACAATGACTCAAAAATGAACTGACCGACTGAAACAACAGCAGTGTGTGTGTGTGCATCTTCAGTCCTGATTGGCTGGTTGGTTTGCTGAGGTGCTGCGGCGATGGTGTTTTGTGGTTTCTGATTGGACGAGTTGTTTTTTAAAAAAAGGCACCGAGTTCCTCCTCCTCTGCTCATTTTAAAACAGGTCATTCCTCCTCCGCCAGCCAACCCCGTGTTTGCTCAGCCTGTCCCTCTGACAGACAAACGGACAAGGCGTCTGCTTGCTGTCGGACATTTTGGCGGGATTTAAATTCAAGGTTTCCACAGTCATCGTCCCGCTGTGGAAACCGAGGAGCAGAGACAAAACAGAAACACAGGAGAGTCAGTGGGCGGTGGAAGGGAAAAATTCAGTGGTGCTGTGTACAGGTGGTAATGAATACAGGTCACAAGGTGTGTCTCCTTGCTGATCCTCTACTCCTCTGGTTTCCATGGAGATGCTAACAAGTCGTCTGCTCCTCCTTGGGCTGATGAACCAATAGAAAAGAGATGCGTCCGTGTTTTCACGGGCCCCGCCATCTCCCGCCTCCTGACTATTCTCCTCAGCCAATCGCAGTACTCCGAAACGGCACAATCCCAGTCTGCGCGTGCGTGTACCAACACACACTCTGCGGAGGAAGAGGAAAAGGAAGAGGAAGAGGAGGTGCCAGAAGGAGGTGAATGTGAAGTTTTTGTGTGGTTCTTCTTGAAGCTCCTCTTACAATACAGGCTCTTCTTCCATTGGCTCCTCTGTGGACCTGCGGGCGGGTCACGATCAGACGTCACATTTAATGACCAGAGATTAAAAAACAAAAGCTAACTCTAGCTCTAAAGCTAACAATTGCTATGGAAAGGATCACACAGTGGTTTAGTTTGAACAGTTTGAACTTAAAATGGCCATAAATAAGTAAATAAAACTTAAAAAAAAAAAGTCTTCCTATGGATTCAGCCAAGATATTTATGCACATAAAAAATATTGTGATACATTTTCCAGCTAAATATATAAATACATATTGAGATCCATGACAACGTATAATTATTGATTGTTTGTTAATGACTCAGATGATTCTGAAAATAAGTGGGTTGATGATGTATACTGTAAACATACCAGTATAATTTTTAATGATAGATAATTGTCACATTATGAGATTAAGATTTTATGCCGTGACTATACAGCAGCAACAAGCACTGCTGATAGCAATGGTGCTGCAGGAATGAATGCTGCTGACAGTGGAAAAACCACGAATATCAGCACTTTGGACACTCCTCGTGGGCTGACTGACACATGTACGGGCTGGTACTGTACTGCTACCCTCTGTGTGCTGCTGCTTCTCAGTCCCAGCGCACTGCTCACCTGCTGGTTTCCGTGTTGTCAGGGACGGAGCTTGGCTGCTCGACGTCGACACTAAGGGAGGCCATGGCGCTGACTGTTTCTGCCTCGTCCTCCGACTGGCCCTGAGCCCCCAAGGGGCTGTCCAATACCGAGGGGCCACTTGTCTGAGACAAACTCTGGAGACATGACCAGTGTTTACCTGCAGGGGCAGAGAGGAAGAGACAGATACATGGTGGAGTAAGGACCACTGTGGCTTCTCATCACCGGGTATGCCGGGCTGTGTGAGCATGTGTGTGTGTGTGTGTGTCTTACTCTGGATCTCTATCACTCTCTCTAGTGAGGCCCAAGCTTTTGGACACGGCTTCTCCTGAGGCCACTGAAACATAGAATCACACTGAGAGAGACAGTGTGCGTTAACAGAAATGCACGAAATCAACTAGCAAACACAGTGAAATGCTTATCACTGGGGACAGTAAGACCACTGACTGGAGGCTTCTTCAGCTTCTGTCTGATCTGCATGTGCTGATCTGTGGTGTATGAAGGAACAGTTCAACATTTGGGCACAGTCACTTGTCTGAGGTGAGAGGGTCGACATTAATCTTGTGTGTGTTAAGTATGGAGCTGGAGCTGGATGAATGATCGGAAGCTGTTCAAAGTGAAGAAAATACGCCTACCAACACCTTTAATGCTCCCTGATTCACACAGTGTATCTCGTTTATAATCTAAATTACATAAAAGTTAGAAACACAAATAATATTGATGACTTAATGACATACATCATCATACTGATAAGTGAAGTATCAAAGCTCTTGACATTTGCCATAATAATAACATTAAGCTACTGCTTCAACACAAAGCAAGCTAGTTGAGCTTGCTGTGAGCTAGTTAACTGCTGCAGTAACACTGCACCCACCATCGTCTCTTTTAACCCGACACCTGCAGTGGATGCAGTACTGACAGGTCACATGACCTAACTATTAGTATTTCTTTACTACTGCTGGCAATAGCAACCAGAAGTTAATATTCACGTAAGGCAGGCATCTCAAACCGGTTCCATAAAGGGCCGCGTGGCTGCAGGTTTTCATTCCAACCCAGGAGGAGCACATCAGGCCAACCAATCAACATCAAGGGATCACTTAGTTATCAGCTGAAGACTGAGATCAGCTGATTAATTGATTCCAGCCTGGTGTGTTCCTCCTTGGTTGGAATGAAAACTTGCAGCCACGCTGCCCTTTATGGAACCGGTTTGAGATGCCTGACATAAGGTGAATGGCACAGGTCGCCAGATATGGTCAGAGAGCAGGATTTGGTTTCTGCCTCGACACAGACATGACGGACCAAACTTGGCGACCTCGCTGTGATGACATAACTCTGGGATGCTGCACTCAGCATCCAGCTGCTGTTTGCCAAGAAGCAGATCCAGCTTGCAACACTCTTTTTGAATAAAACAACATGTTAATTAGTGAGTACTGGGTGTGTTTTTCCACTTTGAACAGAACCAAGCAGGCTGTTTCCGCGTGTTTCCAGCCTTTGTGCCAAGCTACGCTAAGTCCTGACTCCAGCTCTGTACTTAACACACAGCCAGGAGAGTGGTATCAATCTCTTCTGTCTCTCCAAAGGAAAGCGAATGTTGAACTGCTCCTTTGTCAGATCACCATAAAGCTTACTAAAGGCTGGTCACACTGGCAGTGCAACATTTCCATATTGTTCAGAGAGACGGTGGCCAACACCTCCAGGTTGACAAAGGCTAGCATGGTTCATGTTTGAAACATGAATAATTATTGCTGACATCTGACTCTCTTCCTCACCGGGTCTCCCAGAAGCGCAGAGACACAGGCCTCTGATGCGTCACAGATGGCGGTGAGGTCATGACCGCCCTCCAGCGCCATAACAACGCGCCCACCTGCCAGACCCATCAGCAGCTGCGTTAGCTGCCCGAAACCTGCCAAGACACACCAGTCACAGTCAAGAAAGAGTCACTAAGACTATTAGGCGATCATGTCAACGAGATTCAAAAAGCGGTCTTGGTCCAGTCACCATGGTAACCAATATGGTACTCACACTTGGCTGAGACATTGTATCCTCCCAGAGGAGACTGATGACCCTCCACTGCGTCAAAGCCTGCAGACACCAGAACCACATCTGGACTGAACTGCTGGGCGATGGGCATCACCACACTCCTACACACAAACACACACAAACACACACATTTGTGTAAAGCATGTTGTTTAATACTGACCTTGATAATAATGTCGCCATTTAAAACATATTTAAAAGATAAGAATCCAATAATAATAAGGTTTACCGAAAAGCAGTGAGGTACTCCACATCACCCATAGGTGGCTCCACTCCTCCAGTCCACGCTATGTTCACATTAAAACCAACACCTGCACCTGACCCCACCTGCAGAGAGGGAGAGAGTTGTTGTTATTGTGCATCTTTGGTGATTCCTGTGTGAAGGTGAGCAGGTTGGTCATGGGAATATAAAACTCATGTTCTAATGTCTTGATCAGTCAACAGAGGGCGCACCTGTGGCACCACAGCAGCCACAAAATTTCAAGCAGGCTTAATAAATTATTATTTAACATCTGAAATGTGCAAATGAAGCAGTTTTTATTTTTTTAACCATTTTAATTTTTAATTGCCACCGTCTTAGTCATGCAATACAGTCTACTAATATATTTAAATGGGTATAAACAGGGGGCAGAAGACAGCACACTAAAACCAATAATCACTGGAATTCATGAGAGAGAGAGCCAATCAAGAGCCCCCACAAAAGAGGCTGTCCATGTTTGTATTTGTCATGCTGTCAGTAACTTAGATATTAGATCTAATATTTCTGTTATTAGTATAAAGGGGGAAACACTGTAGTACTTTGATATTTCATTTTCAACTGCTTCCTGTTTACAGTATATCCAGCATTAGAACATTAGCCTCATAGGTCAGATCTATCGATTAAAACAATATTAGCCAGATCAGCTCCACTGCTCCAGTCCAACAGATGGTGGGAACATAGAGGAGCATTGTAAGAATGCATGGTGGGCTAAACTGCAAGCTGTGACCACTTTTTATATGGACTATAGCATATTTGCATTGCTGTGACTGTCGCAGACGCAGTTGGCCTTTAAAAAGAAAAAAAATGAACAGGTTAAATTAGCTACATTTAGCATTCGTGAAAAAGTGTATTCGTCAGACATCATGGATACACACAACGTGTTTTGTTTAGACACACTGAATGAAAGCATCACTGTGGGTACCTTTAAACACACAGGCAGTATCGTCATCATTGGATCACTGCTCTGCAAAAGTGCATTTTTGCCTCATCTTCACTTTGCGTATTTTTAAACACTTTGTTTCTACTAAGATAAGACACTACTGATACCCTGGAGGGAAGTTCATCTTATAGCTAAAGGTCAGAGAGAGCGAGTCCCTGAGAGTGTGTGAATCACAGTCAGTGTTTCCAGTGGGTGTACGGTGATGAGAGGAAACACTCCTGTTGTTGTTAGATCTCTTTCAACTCACAGGACATATACAAGGTACAAGGTTCATTTATCTATCTTTCTACAACACAGGGATGTGTTGTTAGTTGTAGCCCCTTTATGCTTATCACAAAACAAAGATTATGGCTGACTAAAACACAAGTCATACAAATAAAGCATTATTCATGGTGGAGTGTGGAGGATGAGTTGAGGGGTCAGCCTGAGGGAAGAAGCTGCTCTGTAGTCTGGTGGTACAGCAGCAGAGTGAACAGGCTGTGGCTGGGGGGGGGGGGGTTGTCTTTTAGTGTCCTTTGGGCTCGGTGAGGCACATCACCTCCCCGATACCACTGAGACTTGGTAGTCAGGTACCAGTGATGCTCTGTGTGCTGTCCTGGGCCCTGCACATCCCATGCTAGTGTGATCCATCTGACATTCAATCAACTGTTTATGAATTCTCACCTCTACTTTGTGTGTGTGTGTGTGTGCGCGTGTGTGCGTGCACCTCTTCAGGAGCTCCACTGCCAGGAAAGAAGTTTCCATCGTCATAGCGATGGAGGGAGATGTAGAGGACGTTGGGGTCACTGTAGAAGGCCTGCTGGGTGCCGTTGCCATGGTGAATGTCCTGCAGTGACAGGTCACAGTGGGATCATAGAGAAGGTCAATGGGATGTTACGACACAGACACTCTGAACACACCGTGGTCAACATTTTATCCAGATTAGTTCTCTTTGCCTGCAGAAAAGCCTGGACAGAACTGGCTGTTAACGTGAGGTGTAGTATTACAGCAGTACTGTAGAACAGCAGCGCATAAATGCAGTTTTCTCTTTTTAGATATACAGTACAAAGTGAACAAACTAGCCACCAGCTTTGTTGTAAATCTTATTAATGTCTTTAATGACTCCATGCCTGTGTATTAGTCAATACTAATCATGCTGTGCAGCCAAATGTTGTTTAAATCCACCAAACAGATCAAAGGTCAGAGAATTTGGGGGAAATGTGTGTTAAAGCTGATTCAGAGTATGTTTGATATTGTCAGACAGTGGAATGAGAAGACTTTTACGATCCTAAATTTACTTAAAAGAACTAAAGGTGAGGGTGTTGAATTAAACCTTTATGATGCCAAGGTGTTACGCAGACCTGCCATTACGGACGGGTCCAGGAGGCCAGGCTGTTCCAGTACAAAAGGAAACTACAAGACTTTTTACTACAGAACGGCAGAGCACTTGCACCCTTTAGTGGCTTGTCACTGTGGCAGGCTGGTTCGCTGTATGCAGTGAGTCAGGCTGACTTTTCTCTGTGACCTGCCCGGATGTTAAACTGAGCCCCCGGCCAAACGAGCTGGCTGGGTGTTTTTATTCACAATGTATAATCAGGCAGTGTGGGGGACAGAATGAATCAGCTGGCCTGTAAAGTACACTTAAAGATCCCCTCCAGACATGTTTTAAGATGTATATTAAATACTTTGAATAATAATTTGCGCCTGATGTTTTTTCCCCAAAATGTTCAATGTTGTTAAAATCTTTAAATTGAAATCTGGTCCTTGCCCCTCATTTGAAAATCCAGAACCTGTGAATAGAGAATTACTTTTCATTTCCAAAGTTCAACTGCTGGACACAAGTTGTCTCACTGAATACTATATTCTCAGGGTTTCTACATCACAGTTAAATATTGGACCAGGATAGGGTTAAAAACAAGTTGTGATGTCACAAACCATGCTCATAGGCCCCCCTCTTTTTCAGTGAGCACAGAGGAACTTTTCACTTTCAACAGATGAACATGAAAACAGCCTTCAAGCGTCAAACTCTGCACATACATCATTCTGCACAGCGAAGCTCAAACATTTGACAGCAGGAACAAGAGGAGGAAATACATTTTTGAGTGGAGGATGCACATCTAATTCAGTGGTTTTGAAAATACTAACTGGGTGCTCAAGTTATGAGTGAGAGCATTTCTCCTCCAAGTTGAGATTCATGTAGAAAGAACTGAGGCCCCAGATAACCGAGAAAATGTCCCGGATCTGTCTCATGAAAAATGAATCAGCCTTGGATTTGAATTAAAGTGGCGGACGGTTTTGCACAGAGACAGGTGAGAAAAGAGTCACCTGTTTGAAGGTCGGACAGTTGTGTAACAGATTGGCAGGCTCTACGATCGGTGCTGATCATACTGGCATTATTCAGCAGGGTGCAGCACAGGTCTGGCTTTGACTACAGAACCCAGCGTTCTAGTTAATGTTGAGTCTGATAGTCCAGCTAATTATACACTGCACTGACACACACAGTGCAGGTAAATGGTGCGTTTTGAGGTATTGAGGGTTTAGCCTAATCGTCATAGTAACTACTTTTCTAATGTGAATACGAGCAGTGGAAATCAGTTCATCCAAAACACAAAAGACTATTTTATGAAACATGGCATGAAAATGTGGTTAATCTTGGATCATGATGCAACAAGCGCAGCAGCCTCACGAAATTTGAAATACCTTATGTATGGATGTACACCAGTATTTCATCAACAATGTTGATATAAAATAGAAATGCAATTTTGAATATATTTTGATAGATAAGTCATGATTTAAAGCCTTAACAAAGACAATAAAGATGCTTTTTTTTCCCACAACAGGTGACAATACTGACAGGTGTGTGTGTGTGTGTGTGTGTGAGAGAGAGAGAGAGAGAGAGAGAGAGTTACTTACCCAGTCCACAATGAGGATCTTGCCCACTCCCAGTTTCTGTTGCAGCAGCTTGGCAGTGATGGCTACGGAGTTAAAGAAGCAAAACCCCCTGTTCACACACACACACATAGGACACACAGAAAAAATGACATAAACTGTTAGTCAGCACCGAAGTGAGACGTAGTTCAACGAGTATCCGTGTAACAATGCTCTTGTGGCTGTACTGACATGGCAGTGGATTCCTCAGCATGGTGACCTGGTGGACGCACCACTGCAAAGCCGTTCTAGAGCAAAAACAGACCCAGGGTGAGGGACAGGTCACACGTATTTTCAGAAAACCGTCTAAACCTTTTCTGTGTGCGTTACCTTCAGCTCCCCTGCCGCCACTCTGAAGGCCAGCTCGATGACCGAGCCGACCGCCATGCGGACTGCGGCCGACGAGTGCATCTCGTTCCACACGGTGTCGCTGTCCACCTGCGGGGGGCAGCACAGAGCTCAAACACTGACATGCAGACAGATGGAGAGACATGAACAGACAGGCGAGTAGAGAGATATCCTCACCCCTATTCCTCCACAGGGAAGAACAGCATACATCTTCTGGCTGATTGGACCTGAAACAACCAATCAGAGTTGAGGTTACAGGTGCTCCAGTGTGTAAAAAGGGATGATGAATTACAGATTTATCCTTTAATTCATGATTTCAAGCGAAACTAACTTCTATTCCAAATACCATGCATATTTATTACATTATTAACATTATACTTTATAGGTTTTGTTTTGGCATAATAAAGAAACAAAAAAAGAGTATTTCACACGGCTCCTAACCAACAAAAACACATTCAGCTGACAAACTGAAAATTTCTTAAAAAACAAAACAAAACAACTTCATCTTTTAGCCACAGTAACGTGTCTGTGAACTAAAGACAAACTAAAGCTGTTTAAAAGTTGCTACAGTCAGTCACATGGTCTCCTGTTTGCTGAGGCTGGCACTAAACCAGCTAACTGTTGGTAACGCAAGCAGCTCCACCTCGAGCAGCTACAGCATTTAAATGCTGCTTAAACACTGCAGGTATTAACAAAAGAATAATCCCAAATACAATAATGTACCAGTCACACGACACATTTTACTGCAGAACAGTTACTGTTGACACCTACAGTACATTTTGTTGATAATGCTTCTGTAGCTTTATGTAAGTGGGATTTTCAGATTAGGATTTTTACTTGAAAAAGAGTTTTTTAATACTAGTATTGTACTTTTACTTAAGCATCTGAGTACTTCACTACCACTGGTTGTTATAGAGCACATGGCTGCAGAAGTGAGACAGCAGACAGACAGGGAGGCGGTTCCTCAGACAGACAGACAAACAGACAGACAGGTACCCAGCAGCTTCTTGTGGTCCAGTTTGTGTCGATTCAGCGGACTGGTTCCATACAGCAGAGTGTGGAACTCTGAATGGACAGACTGGATTTCATCCAGGGATGCTTTACGCCCACGAATCCTCTGCTCACACACAGACAGAGAGAGACTGAGTTAGGAGTTTGCACATTTTAAATTTGCAGTGACACATCTATTGCAGCAAAAAAAAAAAAAAAAAAAAAAAAGTTTTTACAGGTGAGATGAGAATATGAAACTTGAAGTGCTGGAGTGTGATAGAAACAAATATCTGCAGTAAATGATGATAAAACAAGATCAGCTGTGCTAACTGACATTCTCTGGGGGGTGAATGTTGACAATGTATTGCAGTGCATGCTGGGACAGCCTGCAATGTGCACACCAGCCATGACATTACATCATTGTGGGCGTCGCTCCTCTGTGAGTACAAAGGTCCTGTTTGCAAAGTGTGTGTGTGTGTGTGTATGTGTATGTGTGTTTGTGTGTGTGTGTGTGTGTGTGTTTGTGTGTTTGTGTGTTTGTGTACCTCGCAGCGGCCCAGCAGGCCCGTCTCCTGCAGTCTGGACCAGATGCTTTGCACTCTCCCAGCATGCTCTGGGTGGATGTGAGCGTTGCCACATACACACTGATGCTTCAGCATCAGACTGTCATATACAAGACCTGAAATGAGAGGGAGAGAAAAGGAGACAGAGAAAGAGCAAGAGAGAGAGAGAGAGGGAGAGAGGGAGAGAGGGAGAGAGAGGGAGAGAGGGAGAGAGGGGGAGAGGGGGAGAGAGAGAGGGGGAGAGAGAGATGATTATTATATATTTTCAAATAAGTGTCAAAAGTAGAGAAATATATAAACAAAGAAAATACAGACAATGGCTCACAACTACCTCAGTACAAAAAGAAAAACCTGTGTGTTATCTGTCCTCCACAATGTATTTTGCAGTAACACATCAGCACCACAAGATGTCAGTAGCTGCAAGTGACACAGGTGTGTGTGACACACAGGGCACTGAGTTACTACAACACTCCCAAAAGAGCCTGGGATATGATACACATTACACATTACAGGACTCTTAGTTTATAGAGGCTACATATATCCTTTGATCTCTATGGGCAGAGACAGCCTGCACTACACAGCCAGGCTCCCTGTTGCAGCGAAACACACACTTGTTGTTTGATTTTGACTGTATGTAGATTTAGATGCTCTAGATGACATGGTCATTATCACTGTATTTTTCCAAAATACAAAATGAGTGGAATTACCTGCAGCATATTGCTGACTGTGAGTAGACCTTAGTGCCTCAGGCGACTCTGGTGTCTCTCAGACTTAGGGTCTGTTTCAGTGGCTTTGTGAATTACTCAAAAGAATAAAATCTTAGGAGTCATTAAGTTAGGACTGACACGCCTCTTATTATTAGGAGCATTTTTTTACGCTACGTCTGGCCTCAGGATGATTGGCATGTTACATGTCATTCGCTATCTCTCTACCTCCATTTCCTATAAGCCCTCTACTGTCCACTCTGATGAAGGCATTAAATGCCCTCAAAATACTTTAAACCACAAATAAATGATGATGACTAATCACACAAAATGCTCATGATAATAAAAGTTAGAGATTCAAACCCCTGAACTCCTGGAGGGCTTTTAATGTGAAACCATTTAATGAAATGTTGAGTTTGTCGTGGTAGCAAACGGCAGCAACAGCAAATTAATGCAGCAAAACTGAAGCAAAACAGGATTTCATACTGGGACATGATCAGATATACTCAAAAGGAAGAAAATTAGCTACAGACAACAACGCTACTTAAGAATTTATGGTATTTCAGTCACTTCACTTAGTTCATCTAAACTGTCAGCCAACAGAGAGCTAGCTCCCTGTTGCTAGGCAACAAGCATGGTGGCTTACAGTGGGCGGACTGACGCCACTGATGTCAAACTCTCATCCAATAACAAACCAGATGTGCCCGCCCCAAAAATCCACACAAACACTGACCGGTGGTGAAGAGGTGTTTGATGGGATTGACAGTGGCTGCAGGTGAGGACTGCGCTCTTCCCAGGGGTCTGTGGGGCAACGAGGACTGGAACACACCCAGCTGCTGCAAGGCCTGATGGGAAGGGGAAGAAAGAAAGTCATGATTCTCAGCAAAAGGATGAATCAGAGATCAGCCCATTCACTGCAATGATGGAGGCGAGAGAGGGAGTGCGTGCGTGTGTGTTTGTATTAGACATGACAGAAGGCTTAACACCAGCCCCTCTCCTGCCTCTCTCCCTGTCATCACACACACACTGAAATTACTATCATTCTAAAGGTTGCATACTTTCATAAAAACCTGTGTGTGGAAACATGCTAACAAACGACTGACACGCTGATTTGACAGACTGATCGTTTGTTTGATAAAAACTGCTGCTACGACACTTTCTATGATGACAACTGTTACACTCGGGCTTAGTTTTCAAGACACTTGGACGGACTGTCCTGAAATATCACTGATCACCAACCTCCACAGAGTGTGTGTCTGCAGCGCACACACACACACATTCTGTAGTGTCTATATATAGGGGGTGTTGCTGTGCTTCCTGCTGCGAACTGAGTGACTCATCATGTGTGGGTGGACACTAAAACACACACACACTTGAAGACATACAGCAACACACCGCGGTGAGTCCAGTGGTTGAGTCACCACCTGGTGATGTCACTGCAGCGTCAACAATTGTGTGTGTGTGTGTGTGTGTGCGTGCGTGTGCGTGTCAGTGTCTCTGCTCAAGTTCGACTGGACACCCAGCGGCAAAGCTCTCATGTTTTCACGCCGGGACTGCTGAAGAAAGTTCATCTTTGTTCAAGTACGTTGCTTCCTTCCACTAACTATTGTTGCACATATTGCACACATGTCACAAACTGACAAAAGTGTTGTCCAATCATTTTAAATCCCACCCTTTATATCTCTGCAAAATGTCAAAGCTTTACTTCTGATGACTCACCCTGTGCTAAAAAAAAAAAAAAAGAAAAGTTATATATAATACATTTTGGATTGATCAATTCAACCCTCTCCTCCTGCTGATGATTAAGACAGAACTCCATTGATTTAGCATTACGCTCCTATAACACTGTTGGTCTCATGATGGAGTTGAAAATCGTCTCTTTGTTCCACACATTCGTCTTTCTTAATGCCTACATTACCCACAATACAACGCAACTCCATTGACTATACAGATTCAGGTGTGTTATGCCATCTTTCTAACTCCACACTCCCAGATCTTCTCATTTTCATAAACTTCAGTGTTTAGTCTTCAGCACCAGCTAACGATGACTCAAGTGATTACACGTTCAACAGAACCGGAGCTGTTTCTCTGGCATTCACTTTCTAGCTCTGGTTGGGTCTTCACAACTCCTTTGGGGATATATCCATCTCTGTAATGCTCCACTTTGACCAGCAACCTGCTAACTTTGCCCTCTGTTTGGTGCTGAACAGGTATCGTACAGTGGGTTTGTAAGAGCATTTTCACTGAAAACAGCTGCTGCTGCTGCTGCAGTTGACAAACACTGATGAGAGCAGTGAGACTGAACTAAAACAGTAAAGCTGCAGGCTGTAAAGGCAAATCAATGCGCTGAAAGATGGCAAAATGCTCAGTGGAGCTGAGGGGAACTACAGGATGAAAGAAAGACTCTCTGTCTTCGCTCTCTCTTTCACAGTCATATCATCCATTAACATAAAAATAGTGATTAGTGCGGCTTCAAAGTGAAACTGAAATTAAACGACATGTTTTTATTAATTAACCAGCTGTGTCTGTCTCTACACACAATCCAATCATCCAATAAAATCATTTCATTTTAAACTGTATTTAGATAAAGTCTTAACGACAGCAGTCTATTGACAGTGACAGAGCCACAGACGTTGAACAACTACTTCACAAGCTTTCCAGCTAATGTCTCTTTCTCGTCCAGCGGTGTGGACATGTGTCTTGTGTTGCACCTAAAAGAGCAACCCAACAAACATGATTCTCTGCCATACTACATAGCGTGGGCTGGGCAGCAGGGCCAGCACAATGGAAATGTGAAATGATGCTGCTATGGCCGAGGACAGAATAAATAGGAAGGGGGTTATGTGGAGAGGCCTCAAGTTCTCCACTCCAAAAGAGCTCTATTCAATTTCTGAGAAGGTTGATATGCTGGAATAATTTGTGTTGTGTTGCTAACTCCATTAAAAGCTTTTTGTTCAATCAGAGTGCTTCAGCAGTCTGCACTTCAGGTCTGCACATGGTACAACATCACTATTCAAACAGCTGCACAAAACCAACTGGTCAAATACCAGAGTGTTCAGCCTTTATTCAGAAACACTAGGTATTTTCTGTGCCGGGAAAACACTTTGTCAAACTTTGGTAGAATAAATGTATGCACTTTTCATTGGGAGCAGACAGGTATGGAGGTATGTTATGTAAAGAGCTCACCAAAGCACAATGTGCTGTTTCTCTGAAGAAGCAGCACCCAAAAAGAATACTCAATTGTGATCCGCAAACGCACTGCAGCGCAGCATTTCTATGTGTGAAAACAGTCGTGCGAGGGTGAAAAACACCCGAGGCCATCTCAGGTTTGGACTGAAGTAACGGGCCAAACGTTAGCTGCGATGAGTCAGATAGCTAACACACAGCAACATCTGTAACGGAGCACACACGATGAGACAGAAAACAGCGGGAGGTCGGCTGATGATGCATTCGTGTGATTCATCCCTCTGTGGGATGATGCTGCGTAACCAAAATGTCCTGAATTTAAGACTGACCTGGGATCTGAGACGTTGGAGCAGTGCTTCCCGAACTGTTTTTGTCTCACCTGCCCCCACATCCCTATCTGATGAGCTCGCTCGTCAGTCCCACCCATCACGTTATAATGTGCTCACGTCAAAGAGGATGTTCAGTTGTCACTACAGAAGGTGGATATCGTGACAGTATTTTTTTCATGCAACTGAATTGTCATGGTTGCTTTTCTTTGAGACTGGACCTTTCAACCACTTATCTTTTACTTTTGGTATCCCAACTGTTTATCTATCTAGTTATTTAAAAAATGTATTCATGCTTCAATGTGTTACAACTGACTCAGGTTTGGTGGGAGGTGTGCACTGTGTGTGCCTATCATAGCTGGTAGCTTACTAGATATTAAATTCACTAAATAAGATCAGCATCACACCAATGTGTAATCCCATCTAGATGCTTGTTTTTCTCCTTAACAAAACTATTTGGAAATATTTTTTTGACAAATCATAATTTCTATTTCTAATTTGTTGAGTTACTCCACAATCAGCATCTCATATAAGTGGATGTGCTGAGCTGCTGAGATGTTGTGTTCACACACAAACCTGTGTGTACCCCGCCCTTTCCTCTTCGTCGCCCTCCCTCAGCTGGATGATGTCTTCTTCCTCTTCCTCTTCATCCAGCTCGCTCTCGGTACTCTCCCCTTTCACGTGCACCGCCCCATGCTCCTCCTCGCCCTTCACGTGCACACCAAGTCCCTCAAACGGGGGTGTGCTGTCGTCCGACCCCTCCTTCTGAAGCCTGATTGGTCAGAATAACATGGCAGGTATAAAAACATTCAGGTGATTACAATAACATAAATATATATAGATTCATTCATAGCGACTGATTGGTTGTCAGAAATGCCACACCTGTGAAGGCTTGCTCCTCCGTCATCCTCCTGCATGTCATTGGTCTCTGTTAGCTCCTCTTCTGTCTCCTCTGGGTGGGTGGGCGGCGGCCTAGGAAGCTCTGCCCCCTTTGATAGCATCTACACACACGAGGTAATGTTAGTGTGTAAACGTGCATATGTGAAATTTTGTGTGTGTGTGTGAACGCTTGTACCTTGTAGTGTTTCTCCAGGAAGTGCTGGTGTTGCTGTTGGACCACCAGCTGCTGCAGGGCCTGAGGGGACTGGGGCAAAGGTGCACTCTGCGTCCGAGCCAATGGCCGATGGCGAGGCAGCTTGTTGACCGCCCGCATTCCACCGGACACGCCTCTCTCTGCTGTAACCAGCGGCGACTGGCTGTACATGGGGACTGAGTGGGTGGAGGATTGTAACAGGAAGACAGTGAGTTGGATACTATGGGTGGACACTACCATGGATGTTAGTATTGACTACTTGTGCAAGGGTGTGTGTGTGTGTACCAGCTAGCATTGCGGTCTGTTGCCTGGCCTGCTCCAGTAGTAGTACATGTTGCAATAATGAGGAATGGGCAGAATGAGAGCTGGGGGGCGGTGTCTCCACATCATGACCCACCCCTGCAAGGAAACATTATCAAATCATTACTAATTCAGAATAGTCCAATACATTTCAAAACTCGCACCTGTATTCCCATATATATTTCTATACATACAGCACATATGTGTGTGTGTGTGTGTACATATGCACAATTAAACCATAATGAGCTATGGTAAAGCTTACCTGCAGGTAGGGAGGATGTGGAGAGGAACTTCCCTGTTAGAGCTCCGCCCCCTCGCAGTGACTGGATGGCTTGACGCTCAGCCTCTTGTTGGGTAGACAGCTTCTGCGAAGGCTGTAGAGGGGGCATTACCACGGTTACCACACAGGCAAGTCTAGGTAATCACCACACAATCACTAGTGTTGCCATTTCTGTATTGTATTGTATTATACACACACACACACACACACGCACACGCACACACGCACACACACACACACACACACACACAGGGACATGCATAGTATGTATTGTGTCTGCCTATATGGTTATGTGTGTGTGTTGTGTTGACCCACTGTGATGTGTGTGTTGGCAGGGAGGCCCAAGGAGATATTAGGCAAGGAGGGCGAGGTGTAGAGATTCAGAGGACTCAGCGTCCCATCAGCCCCCAGCGTCTGATGGAGAGACCTCAGCTGCAGATAAGCAAACACACAGGGAGATTGGTTAGTTCAGGTGTCTTGCTCTGTGGAACGTTAGCAGTAGTTGAGAGGGTGGTCTGTATGTTCATCCAAGTTGCTATGGTAACCATTGTTTTTAACACTTACTGTAAACACTGACTAACAGCATCTCTCTCACATCAAGTCATTTCACCCTCTGAATCATCTTAGCAGAGCTGCATTCTTTGGACTTGGCTGCTAATGTGGATTTTTAATAACTATCTAATATCCCAATCAAACACATCTGCCAATAAGCAAAATTGTCCAGCTGTCCCCCCCCCCACTTCCTGTTTACACTCCACTTCAGTCCTCATATAAAAGCAAAGCTGCACATATTGGGATAAATGACGATGCTTGTGAAGCAGCATTTACAAGCCTCATTATCCCTTGTTAATATCGGCAGACTACTTCCCAGGAATTATGTTTCTGTGCAGTAACACAAAAACAGTCACTCCTTCTCCACGGAAACTTCCACAACTTCTTCACATTTGTTAAACAGCACTCAATTCAATAGGAGTCCTGCTAGGTTTGAAGTGCACTACTTGTTCAGTGGACATAATTCCACAGATTTCTTAAGGAAGTGTTTGACACAGTTGGGCCCAGTATTCCATCCATGACAAACACCTTGATAATTCTCCATCCTTTCCTGCCCATGTTGCTTGTGGTGACCCTAAGGTTCCACGTTAGACCCCATTTACTTTGCATTATATTTGTTTCTGCTGGGATCTGTTTTTACACAACACAATACAGAAAGCACAACTGTATAGCAAATGTGCAGCAAGTTGCACAGACAATGAAGAAAACAAAGAAAATGAATAGCAAAGTCCTCAGATTCCCTGATTAACTAGTCCTCCATATTACCATTACATGTTCCCAGTCATAGTCGAAGGCGACAAGTGATTTCTGTTGCTGATGGGTCTTGCCCATCTATCGCCACTATCAATTTCCATCCTAAGACCTGGCCTTTCCTCCTTTATTGTAATAAAACTATAAAGTTGCTTTCATTTTGTCTGTTACAGCTATTTACATTACCTATTTATTTCTGTGATCTATTAATGTATTTAACATTTCTGTACAGCACTTGTTTTGCACATGTACAATAAACTGACTTGGCATTTGTTGACCCACAGTGAACTGCAGGTGGCAGGCTCGAGCTGTGTGTCTGGCATGAAGAAATAAACAGTGAAAATGACTCAAACCCGTGTTCTGCATGTGGTAGAGAGAACAACAGAATAACTTTAAATCTTTAAATAAAGCATTGTGTGTGTGTGTGTGTGTGTGTGTGTGTGCACCTCAGTCTGTATGTTGGGGACTGATCCTGTGTTGCCATTGGCGATAGCTGAATTGGAACTGTTGGGACTGCTGGGACCTGAACCGGGAGCACTATTACAGAGGGAGGAGACTGGTCGAGAGACACAGACACACAAAGAAAAAAGGGAGAGAGAGAGAAATTAATCTTCAGCTTCATTCATAACATGTGCAATGTATTATTAAAATATTTTATTTATACTGAGTTTACACACTAAACACACAACTACTGTGTATGTATAGTAGTAGTGTGTGTGTGCATGTGTGTGTGTGTTCACCTGATATCTCTATGGCTCTCTTCTTAAAGGTGCTGATAACCGTTCCATCCTTCCTGCGAAGGAGTGGAGAGCTCCGCCTCTCTGCCACCTTCTGCTTCAACCGTGAACGCACCTTCAGGTTCGGCTCTGAGACTGGACGAGAGACCCAGAGAGACAGGGAGAGAGAGAGAGAGAGAGAGAGGGAATGAAACCTGCTCAGCTCGGAGCCAAAACAATCAATGCACCGATCAATGACGCTTCTTTGTTATCTTACAGTCTGTTTGGAATACAGCCAAAACAACAATATACGTTTTATGTCAATGTAGTTGCTTTTGTATATTGTTGATTTTGCCTTTTTGAGTTTTAAATCTTGCGTTCTTGTAATGTTTATGTCTCATTGTCATTTTTGTATCTCTTGGTTTCTCAGCGTTTTCTTTGGCAGAGTATCTCATGGGGGTATTTTAAGATGCCTGGTGGTTTGCCAACCAGAGACTATCAGGGCAGATACAGGAGCGCAGGCTGTCTGGTAATCCTACATCACATTTTGGTTGGCTAGTTTGCTCGTCGGATGAGCGGCTACAGCAGGTGTATTTCAAGGTAGCTTCGGTCTAAAGGTCAAGGTTAAGGGCAGGGAGCAGGAGGAGGCAAAAGCATCCAGGTTTTATTGGTTTAAGCTGCCTGAACAGTGTCCAACAGTCCTGAATCTACTTGGATGTTTTGTTATTGTTGACCATTTGACTACGAGGCCTCAGGGCAGCCAGTGACAGATCTGACTGAGTAAGACTTGCATGAAGGGAGTTTGCACAAGCGGTCTAAATGTCAATATTCTAAATGTATGCTATTAATCCATTCACTCCATCTATTGGCTGCGGGGCACATTTGGAGGATTTATTTCTCAGCACGTAATTACTAAGACCGCAGAACCACAGATGTAAATGAACCTAACCACAGTTAATCTGATTTGTGTAAGTGCCGCTAAAGAAGACCTGATGGTGGGCTGTTTTGACATGTGTCGGGTCTGTCTGGAAAGCAGTGGGGCACAAAAGAAAATAAGTTCTGCTGCTGAACTGGTATTGGTTTAAAAGCTGCATAGCTGCATGGCTCCAGCTATATCATGTCAATAGCATGTACAGCTAACTAACTCACTAGCTACAGTAGGAACCAGACTTTACTCCCAACATCAAGACTTATCATGATGTTATCGTTATATTAGTTTGTGGGGTTTGATGCTAGAGTTAAGGCTGATGGCAGCTCTGTCCTGCTACTGGATTTGGGAAAGTTATGTTGCCCGATAACATTGGTAAGCCATCGCAATTTCAAAAGCCATGAATAAAAAACAAATAAGCATGTCTGCTAAGTGGTCAAATGTTTTTTTTTTTTTGTTCTTGAGCTTACCTTTTTCCTTATCATACTGCACTAAGATACTACAACTAGCTCGACACTGCAATGTATGAACAATGCTGTTTCTTCACAGTATTTCCTGTTGTCTCCTAAGTGGATCATCAGCCGGAACAAATGCAAACTATTGTTTTAACACGCGCCAGCTGGAAACATTTAAAAGTCAGCCTGCGATGACATTTCAAGCCAACTCATGGTGCGAACGTTATCTTAAAATGCTAGCTTGCTACAGCTGAAAAAAGTCTGCAAGTGACAGCTGTCATTTCTGCTGGCAGTCAGTGGCTACAAATAGGAAGCCTGGATTTAAATTTAATTAAAATACATTTTAATCTAACTTTCCACTTCAAAGGCAAATCTGCCACAGTTATCATTGTAAACTACGTATGTGCCATGTGAGAACGGATACATAATAATAATAATAATAATAGTAACCTAGTGAACAGTTAGTTCAGGTTCCTGTAGGGACAGAACCTCTGTCCTCACATGGACATGTTCATATGGTATCAGTTATATCTGAAAAAGTGTGTGTGTGTGTGTGTGTGATCTCTAGGTTTAGACTACCTATTTCCTGGTGAGTCAGACTCAGACTGACTCGCACGCACACACACACACAGACACACATACATATATATATATTTTTATATATGTATATATGAACACTCCACCTCCGCACAGGCCTTCGTCAATCTACTTTTTACATGGCAAGTGACAAACCTCACACTCACACTCACACACACACATACCTTCCCTCTGCCTGTCTCTCCTTCCTACCTGTCTTCCGTAGTGGGAAGTCGTCTTTGCCCTCATAGTTCCCCAGCAGCGGGGGCAGTTTGTAGGAGGGAGGAGTTCCCGGGGTGTTACTCTGCGGAGGAGAGCCCTGCTCCAGGGAGCTCTGCTGGGCTCCCCTGTGTGCACACGCACACGCACACACACACACACAGACAGACACACACACAGACACACACACAGACACACACACAGACACACACACAGACACACACACACACACAGGGGGAAAGCGAATTAGACGGCTCGTAAAACAGTATCACATGTCACAATATTACATGGTAAAGTGTTTTAGTACAGTCATGTGCTGTCAGCCTGCTTAGTGTACTTGTACTTCATTTAGTCATTTCCTACATTTCCTAGAATGTCTTTCCTGAGACTAGAAATATTTTCTCTGTAGCTCTTGATTGATTGATTGATTGATTGATCATTGCTGAACAGTGGTGCAAAATGAATTAGGGAAAAAGCTTTGCAAAGACTGACCCCAAAATGGGTGTCTGATGTGTAAACGTGTGTCACAGCCTATTTCAGATAAGACAGGACTTATTCAAAGGCCATAAAATCAAAAAGACACCAACAATATCTGTCCATACTGGCAATGTCTTATCAATTCAAGAACTCACTGGATCAATTTATTTGTTCCAATTTGTATGTACATGTATTTACTGTCTACTTACATTCTATCATGTAAATGGAATATTGATAAATATCAGTATGAAGTCAAAATCTCTATTGATTTTAGCATCACAGTTTTTCACCTATACTTTTGATAACTAGTTACGTAGGTTAAGTTATATACAGTAAGGCCACAGATAAAAAATGTGCTGCTGTCTGCATTTCCACTTTAACCATGACTGAAACTCCTCATCATAATGTCTGCTGCGCTGCTGAAAGTCCTGCTCTGAGGTCGGAGTGTTGTCAGTCTAGTGGTAACTGTCACTGTTGAGCACGTTAAGCACATGTCATGTCAGGCCACGCACTTCTTTAAGCAGAAAATCAAACCGCAAAAATGGCAACAGCGAAAAAATCTCAGTGTGAAGCGTTTTTGGTCCAACTTTTAGGACTAGGACTAAAAGTATTTTAGAAACTTTCTTAATGCAGGAAATGACTCATGTCTGTGACGATATTTAGGAGCTCGAGAGGTGTTTTACCTGCTGGGAGTTGCCAGAAGATGGAGTTTGAGATATTCTGTGAGAGAGGAGACGTTTTGGGAAATGCCTGATGACATTAAGCTTATCGAAACCTAATTTAACAAACAGAATCATTTTTCAAACTGACTTTGTGAGGGATGCAGAGGAGAGCACATGTCTCCTCAGAGGGCGATGTCCTGCGCCTCACAACACACACGATGAGTTCTTAATGATAACAAACTATGTCACCTGCATAATGAAGGATGTCTCAATTACAGCAGGTGTATTTTAATACATCTAGCTAATAGCAGGGTTATAATATTTGAGGTGTCATCATGCTTTTACAGTGCATTTCCCTGGGTGGCATTACAGAAACGAAAATTTTTGCCTGCACGTAAGGCAGCGTAGGACACTTCATAAGTCATCATCGGTAGTCTCAAGTGTTTTTAGTCCTAAGTTAACTTTCAGAGTGATTCCTCGGAGTGGTTCTGAGATGCTTTTTACCAGGACGCTACTCACAATGAGAGGGATCACAGCCTCTGATCTGTGAAACATTCTCCCGTGTATGTAAGCTGCAGCACAGAGGCTGCAGCTTACATTTACATTAAAAACAATATATATTTACACTGTAGGTCAGTTTGAGACACTATGTGATGTCACAGCGATGTGACAGATGTGTCCAGGGACAGACTGAGCCCTCTGCGAGCCTCACCAGCACTTTGGGGAGAAGGAATGGTTCAGTCCACCGATGCCAGGCTCTTTTTTACTGAGAAGGAACTCCTGTAGCTTCAGCTTTACCTCCGTACTGGCAATGGCACCTTCCAAAAGACATTGCAGAGAGAGGACGGCAATCAGGACAATTCACTGTCTTTATAGCAGCAGCTTGTAGACACGTGCATAGCCTGGTGGTAAAAGCGGTAGCAGCAGTGTAACCTACTCTCTTTGCCCTTCTCCTTGTTCCTCAGCAGCAGCAGCTGTTGCTCCAGTCGATGTTTCTCCTGCTCTTCGTGTCTTTGTTGCTCTAGCTTCCTCTTCTGCTCCAGCTCCTGCTGCCGCTTTGCTGCCAGCAGCTCCTGTTGTTGCTTAGACAGAAACATCTCACTGAGTGACAAATAACCCGTCTGGCTAGCTGAGCCACTGACAGGCTGGCAAACCGACAAATGAGAGATGAAAGTTTGTGTCTCGTGGATGAGCTAGTTTATAGGTTCAGAGACTAACTACCTTACTAACTACCTTCAGGTGCTCCTGCAGCTGGACTTCATGTTGTCTGGTGAGCACCTCGTGTTTTTTCTGGAACTCTGCAAACAGCAGTTGTTTCTGGAGTTCTTGTTGCTGTTTGAGGAGCACAAGCTCCTGCTGGAGCTGCTGCTCTCTCAGGGTTGTGTCGACCGCTGCCGCGCCCCCAGAAAGAGACCCCACCCTGGGCTCTGTCCGCAGGTCCACTGGGCCCCCTCCTCCTCCTGGGCCTTCTCCCGGACCCCCACCTGGAAGAGCAGCAATGGACAAGAGGTCAACTGTCTGTTTTTCTGCTTGTTTTAACTTTCAAAACTGGCCCTTTTCTAATTCAAGTGATTTTTGTTTTTAATCATGTTCTCGTTGTTTTTTCTTTGCATCACATTTTCATGTTCTATTTCCTATACAATTGGCTTCTGGAAACTTCTGGAAACATGAAGGACTCAGATGATCTCCTACATTGGGAGTCATGAACAATATTTTTCCAAGGGACAAACCTTTTCCAAGCAACTTTCAGATAAAAAAAATGACATTTCTTTAGGCCAAAAAAAGTTTGAGACTCAATACAGCATCTGGCCAACAAAAATTAACCCAAGCAAGCCCTCTTTTGTCTAACAGACAAGCTTAGTGATTCTCTGGCAACACCAGGGTTACTTCCAGTAGTCCAGCCAGTTCCCTGCTGTCAGCTCCAGGGAACGGCCGGCCCGGGAGCTGAGTGGTTTGATGGTGGGTACACCACTAGAGAACACTGAGTTGGAGAATAAGGAGGTTGGCGAGCTTATCAACCATCACTCTGAGGATGGATTGGGCCTCTTCCACTGGATGATGTGCACATTTTCTGAATTCATTAATATTCTGCAGGCCAGATGGGATGCTCTGGTGGGCCAGAGCCAGCCCATGGTCCAGCAGTTGACAGTCATTGCCCTGCACTCTAAGAACAGAGTGCCTAACTGTCATAGACTGTATCATAGAGGCAAGAAGCAATGATCATTCAAATGCTGGGACACTGGCACTTTTCAACAATCTTTTCAAGGAGGCATTCGTGTTGATGTGCACAAAGTGAGGAATAACACCAGAGCTTGACAGTGACGTCGCTTCACTATGTGAAGTTGGTCAGCTTGACAGATTGTCAGTTTCAGAAAATGACAAATGTTGGCCTAAATTTAACATCTGAAAGATGTTGAGGGAGGGTGTTTCAGACCCGGCTCAATTATCCAACAAGCACTTTTTGGTTTCAGCATACTGATGCCTTAACTGTGATAAACCCCTGGAAGCCATTCAGTTGCCCAAGAATCATTTACTCCACTACAACCTGAAGCAACCTTGGAGGCAAAGGTCTCCACTGCCCAATCCACTGAATGTATGAACGTAAACATGCCGATGGGATGGAGAATCAAATATGTATAAATGTCTCTGTTCTTGATACAGCCTGGCCATGTATCTCAATGCCATCGACACATGAAATCTGATGCTGAACTATAAATCAAAACCTTCTGTGTAGGTTTCTACAGTGCTACTCGCATTCACAGAAATTTGGTTTTAGACTTTGCCTGGTTGCTCCTATAGGACCCCAGCATCTGCTGCGCAGATTTGAGATGGATGGATGACTAATTATTTGACTTTGATTGATTTCATGCATTCACTGAGAAACACCTCAGCAGTTTTTTCTATTGTATAAATTTTTTTATAGGATTAAAATTGATGCAGTAGAACCAGAGATATCATCTTTTTTATTCCATGCGTTCTTCTTCCTTGTCAAAACCTCGTGCCTGGATTCCAACAATGCAACTCGACCGCCAACGGTTCAGTCTGAGATTTGGGTGTGCTGCTCTAGCAGCAGCTAATCTAGCCTGGAGCCTTTACCCCCAAGCAGACTACAAAGGTCTGGTAAGATCACTTGTTTCTAACTGCACGCCACCAGATTTTTTTTTTTCATTTTTAAACTTGCAGTCTTCGGAGTCAACCGATGTGATCTGTCAGACTTGACAAAAATCCTTCTGGTGACACTATTAGAGGACTCCCTACTCACCACCCTCTCCACCTCCTCCTCTCTGCTCACTTGCTGTTCCTACTGGGCTCTGCATGCCTGATGGGAGGCTGCTCTTCACCTCCACTACTGCAGGACAGAGAGAAAGAGAGAGAAAGAAAGAAAAGAATGATTGATCAGTCTGGGAAAGGTTGTCAGACTATTACATCATTCATCGCGTACCCCCCCCCCCCCCCCCCCCCCCCCCCCCCCCACACACAGAGGCAGTTCCCATTTCATTCAGATGAGCTTTGATAGTGTTGTAAGAAGTCAGGAATGCCGCATCCTGCCACCTAAAAATAGCCACAAGCCTAGCATTAGCCTAGCATTGGACTTAGAATTACCCTGGTGTTACCTTAGCATTAGCCTAGCCTTTTATTAGCGAGGCTAGACTAAAGGGCACTGCAGAATATGCTAACATGCACCATACATATTCAGACACAAATGATCAGAGAAACCAGCTGTTATTTATAGCAGTATGGTGAAAAGGATTGCCGGACGAGCCGGTGCTCTGTTGCATTACAGAAATGAGAATAATAGGAAATGTTACAAGTGTAAATGTGTCCCTCCCCTCAATCAGTGAAGAAATGCACCATCTTGTGCTGATCTGGATTTGTGGCTTCCACTTGGGCTAATCAGTATGACAGATTAATATTGATTTCCCGCCCCAGGCACCAGAGTGGCATTAGCTACCTTTCCACCATGTGAAATGAAAGATATGGGAAGTCATTGAGGCAAGAATTCATCATCATCGTTTCAAATCTGTCAGTGTGTTTGGGGAAATTCCTTAAAGCAAAGTAGATATATTTGGTAGACGGTGGCCTCAAAACACAATGTTTTGGAACATTGACTATTCTTGCGAAATATACACATTTAGATTATACTTAATCACACAGACTCTCAATCAATGTTTCCATCCTCTATCTCTATATCATACTAACAGTTGGTGTTGTCAACTCAAAGTCTCCTCATCCCTCAACACAGATTTGAAGTTGTCATCTCTTCAGTTGATGTTTAGGTCACTTGTTCCATGTAAGTCACGATTTGTTTCCTAAACCTGTTTCCACTGCACTTTGTTGAATTTTGGGACTGAAGAAAGACGTCACCTGGATGGCTGAATATGCTGCCACAATACTTGTTTATATCTTTCTGCATTAATGGTATCTTCACAGATGTGCAGGTTACCCATGCCATGGGCACTAACACACCCCATACCATCACAGATACAGAACGTTTGCACTGGTGACAATCTGGATGGTCCACTTCATCTTCATTGCAGAGGACACAACATCCATGATTTCCAAAACCAATCTGAAATGTGGACTCGTCAGACCACCACACTTTTCCACTTCGCATCAGTCCATCTCAGACGAGCTCGGGCCCAGAGAAGACTTGGTGTTTCTGGAAGCTGTTGATATGTGGTTTTCACTTCCATGGTAGAGTCTTAAATTTGAAGATGTAGCAACGAACTGCGATTGGCAACAATGTTTTTCCAAAGTGTTCAAGAGCCCATGTGCTAACGTCCTTTATACAATCCATTTAAGGTTGTTTTTGTCCCTGCCCCTTAGGAGATTTCTGCAGATTCTCTGAATCCTTGGATGATATTATTGATTGTGGGATGCCCCTTTTACACCCAATCACACTATTACCTTTTACCAACGAACCTGTTCACTTGTTCCAAACCTGTTTCTGGAGCGTTCCACAACTTTGCCATTTTTTGTTGCCCCTGTCCCAACTCGTTTGAAACATGTTACAGGCATGAAATTCAGAATTTCAGAGAAATTCAGAATGTATAATCGTACCTGTCAACATATAAGGGACGTTTCCCGGCGCCCCTGGGCCATCTCACCACCGTTGCCACCGTCCACATAACCCTTCCATTTAGACGAGGCTGCACACAGTGAATCCTAAAATCACCACTCGGCAACTACTTGCTTTAAAATATCAGCACAACATGGACTGTGTTAACTTGTTCCTCCTTCATGAAGTGACTACAATTAGTTGGTCATAATCAGATACACAGTTTTTCAGTTTGAACATTAAATATATGAACACTTTGTGATGTGCTCAATCGAATTAAGGATGAAAGCATTTGCAGATCATTGCATTTTTTTAATTTACCTTTTACAAAGTGTCACTTTTTTTGGAATCAGGGTTGTTTTTTGCATTCCCAGTGTCTCCACACTTCTTCCAAGGAAGAAGTTAAATCTGCAAGAGCCCACCAGAATGTTTGTTTGATCATTGTACTACAGCCTCTACTCTGACACGTATGGATGCTTCAAAAGGCTTGTAAAAAAAAAAACTGGGCACTGAATTATGTGAAGTTTCATGAGATAAAAGTCTGTCTATAACACAGTCCTGCTCTGTTACAGGATTTACCCTTCGGTCTCACCACTGTGTGACAGATGTCAAATGGCGGAGGGCACATTATCTCATATTTTCTGGCTCTGCCCTTCTATCACTAGATTCTGGGCCCAAATATTCAACTCGTGCTCAATGGCCTATAAAGAACCATCCAATTGGAGACTGGCCTTGCAATCTTTGGCTGCTCACAATCCACTCTGTGCTTTCCTACAGCCATGCAACAGTCTTTGACGCTGGAGACGACTGTCACCAAATGACATCCATACTTTCCAGAGATGGAAGGCTGGGATGAGTAGCTCATGGCCCCTGTTTGAGATCCAATGCATAGCACTTTGTAGAAATGTTACTGCTATCTTATTTTATTTTTGATTTATTTGAATCGTATTTCATTTTATTTTATTGCACAGCTGAGTTTATCTGTTCACTATTTTTGTTGATTCATGTCATGTCTGAAGAAAAGGCTCAATATATATATATAATTGAAAATGCATTTAGAATACAAGCAGATGGAGACACTTTCTGTGTGTGGTTATTACATTTTTTACAGTATTCGTGTACAGTATAACATACAATGCTAAGACTCGTCAGCACTCAGATCGGAAGCTCCTATCAGCTTAACTGTTCCAATCAGCTTACACTGATCACTGTGTGTGTGTGTGTGTGTGTGTGTGTGTGTGAGAGAGAGCAAGAGACAGAGTTTCTGTGACGCCATTTGGAGTATTGCTTTAGGTTGGCTTTTGGTAGAGAAGAGAGCCAACAGGTTAACATACTGCCTGAAACACAGATGGAGGAGGTAGAGACAGAGGTAGGGGGTCTCCGCGTCCCGTCATTATCAGCACCTATCAACGTGCCCTTAAGCAGGGAAGTGACCCTGACCTGCCACAAGCCTGTGGTGACTACGCTCTCCTGGCCTCAGCTGACCCCTTCTATTGGATCAGGTTACTTCCTGGAAGATGTCACACACTGCACTATCTTGGAAAGTTAGGATATTACCTGTCTGCTAGCCAAGGAGGAAATTCAATTAGGACTTACCTACTGTGTAGTCTGACCTATGACCTTTCTATACGAAGGTGTTCTGATTGGTCACCTCCCATTCTTTGGCACGCCCTCTCTTCTTTTGCGTCAAGCGGGTTCTAAGCTAATCAAACACCAACATCCACAATGAGGCCAAGCTTATTAGCCCTGTCCTGGAGGATTGTGACTAATTACAGGAGGAAGGATTTCATCATTTCTAATTTTCACTGTCTTTAGTCACAACCTGACCTCTGACCTTTGAACTCAGACCTTGACACACAGAAGGGGAAACATGAACTTTATGTATAGTGAGTAACAGGGTTACTCATTCAAATCCATTGTTATAGCTAGTTGCAAGCTCAGATTTAATTTCTGACTAAATCTTGTGGAATTAAAGACTTATTTTTCCCTGTCACACACATGCAAAGGAGCAGTCCAGTTTCAGGTCTGCTGGTTTGTGACTGTTTCGTTAGCTCAGTCAATGTGGCTGCTGCGAGGAAAAGTTGGTAAAAAGCCCAAAAACTGAGAGGTGGGGATAAACAAGGCCGTGTGTCTGTGCATATATGTGTAGCCACTCACATCTAAATTACCTAAACAAATATTCTGGCATTTCACTGTGACGCACGTGTCTCCCCTTCCACTACAACACACACACTATCCCTGTGTGCATGTGTATGTGAGAGACTGGTCTGTGAGTGTGTGTACAACAGTCCGTTTGGCACAAGAGCAGCATTCCACAGCAGCCAGCGTCTGACGTCAAACTGAAGACATTTATAGTCTGGTAAACACACACACACACTCTCACACTAACATACAGTCTGACAAAGAGGCAACATTTCAGTCCGTCATATCAGCCTCTAGCTGACTGCAGCTCACTGCAGTTAAACACAGTAATTCATGTAGCAGTCAAAAGAATGAAAGACAGGCTGTGCATCCAGTTTGTCCAGTCAGTGAATCCCGCTAGAAATGAACACAGACTGGTGATTATACCCTGGTGCTAGCAGGACTCTGTATTCATCACACTAATGCAGCACAGAAAACTTAAACCCACACAGACAAGCTTTTTCAAGCAGTTGAAATAATTTATGCAAAGATTATGAATGAAGGTTCCATGTTTTTACTGGTCAGGTCCTTAAACTGGTGGCAAAACTATACTTTATATAGCGCTGCAACGATTATTTCTGTTTTCCTAATCTGAATTACTGTCTCGACTAATCGTTTGGTCTACAAAATGTCAAAAAAAGAGTTATAAAATGTGTGTCACAATATCTTCAAAGCCATGGTGACACCGTCAAACTGCTTGTTTTGTCCAACCAACAGTACAATACCTAAAAATATTCACTAGATTATTACATAAAACAAAGAAAAGCAACAAATCCAGCCAACTCAGAGTCAGGAACTGAATGTTTGCCATTTTTGCTTAAAAAAAGTCTAAATGCTAGCATGCTAGCACCTCTGTTAGACTGTACTTTTGGTGCAGTGGGGCTTTGAGCTAATGGCTAATGCATGATAACATGCTCACTGTGTCAGTGCTAACAGGTTGATGGTAACATGTGCACATTTTAGTGCGTGCATTGCAAATTAGCATGAAATAGAAAGTACAGCAGAGGCTGATGGGAAAGTCATTAGTCTTGCAGGTATTTGGTCATAAACCAAAGTGCTGGACAAATTAAATTTTAACCTGCTGATGGCGCTAAATGAAAGGTGAGAGGATCACACAAAAGTTCCAACAATTTGTCCTGAGGGGGACATGAATGTCTGCAGCTAATTTCACGGCAATCCATCCAACAGTTGTCAAGACACTATAAACGTCAACCTCACGGTGGCGCTAGAGGGAGAGTCGGGATCTCAACAGTCATCTGGAGTCATGCTCTGGGGACCATGAGTAATCAAACAAAGTTTCATGACCATCATCCAATCATCGAGATATTTCAGTCTGGACCAAAGTTAAACAACTAATGAATTATCAAAGAAGTTGCAAATTATTTTCAAAATAATGTTATCCGCTCTATTTTTTGATTTCTCACAATGAGGACCATAAACATATTATTTTTTTTACAATCCCTACAAACTGTATCAAATTGATCAGTATTTAATTTTGTCTATGCACCAGCACTGTAGAAGAACACTGCCCGAATAAAACCTTCGACAAACTTATCATTTGATCTCAGATAAGGCTGACGATCTGACTAAGCATTTGATGCCAACATGTGGTGCTGGACAGGTTTCAATGCTTGGCTCTAGAGACAGATTTCAGTGGGATCCTGAAAGTATTTAAAGATCAACCCCCAGGCCTAATGCTGTCTACATTCAGCTAGACCTGAAACTATTAGTCAATTAATCGATCAGATGACTGACAGAAAAATAACTGGAAACTATTTAAACAAAGGCTCAAGTAAGTGTCAGTGACAACATGCCAAAAATGTACTGTTTCCAGCATCTCAAATGTGAATACTTTCTCTTTTGTTTATTGCCTATGACAGGAAACTGAATCTGCTGGATGGACCACACGAAACATTCAAACATGTCAACTTAAATTGTGATTTTTCAATATTTTCTTACATTTAAAAGATCGCTCAATTGATTCTTCATTAAAAATAACACAGAGATCAACTGATAATGAAAATGGTTGGTTGCAATTGCTATATTCAAAATAGTCAGCATGGACCAAAGAAAAATGATCCAGAAGAGCTCAACCTCAAATGAAGCTGATGAAGATGAGGGTCGGACACATTATGTAAGCACAGCAGAGCTGCGACTAACAATTCTCTTCATTTTCAATGAATCTGCCGGTTATGTTCTCGATCAATATACTGGGGAAAATGCAATCACAATATCTCAGAGGCCCATGTGACTTCGTCAGCTGGATTGTTTTGCTCCACCGATAGTGCAAAACCAAAAAATCTTCAATGTACTAATAATCACATTTTGGCCATTTTTGCTCAAAATGTCTCAGTCAATTCTCAAAGAAGTTGCCGATTAATTTCCAACCATTGACTGATGGATTAATTGACGACTCTTTCCAGCTCCATGTTTCAGTTAATAGAGGTTGTTTTTTGACTGGACCCCTGGAAAGCACCCATTCTGTACTACAAAGACCTATGATTTTACAACTTCTGCCTTTGACAGGAGTGCGTCTGCCTCAAAGAGACTGCGATCCGGCCTTTATCCAGAAAACGAAGCTGTTTGCTGCTCAGTGCACTCAGTTTGTAAAGTCTCCTTCCTGCTACACGGGAAGCATTTCCAGTTAGCTTGGAACAAACTGGAGAAAAAGACAGACCATCTCTGGAAGTTGTAGTGCAGAAACATGAGAGCTAAGCAACAAACATGGCGACTTAACAAACACAAAAACACAAAATTGGTTTAGTAGTTGACAACGCCTGTTTTCACAGCAGGTAATTCTTCACTGACTCCAAAAGCCTGATCGGAACTTAAGCCTTTGCTCCTTCATCTGTGTCCTCTGATTACATTTACCATCTCTAAGCATTATCAGACACTGTCTGCCAATAAAAGAGATGCTACAATGTGCACTGGCCAAGATTATGCTAACTATGGAGAAAGGTTAATAAAGACAGAGATAAGAAAGTCAGAAGTGCATAGTTTGACGTCCAGTCTCTGTTTCTGTCGCTCCTATTTCACACTGCTGCTGCTGCTGCTGCTGCTGCTGCTGCTGCTGCTGCTGAGAGGTATTTCTGGAAACCAATATTCATCTTTTCTCTCCTCTCCCTCTCTCTCTCTCCCTCTCCCTGTCTTGTTCGTTCTGCATTGCTAAAAGGAAATAGGCACTATGACATCAGCCCTGCAAAACACTCTAAAAAAAGCCAGGAGAGAGAGAGATTGAGACAGAGGGGGGGAAAGAGAAGACAGAGCAAGAGAGAGAGTGAGGTAAAAATAGGATAATGGCTGTGTGTACTTTAGACAAATTAGAAGCTAAGAGAGAGAGAGAGAGGAGTCACATGTGTGGCGTTGCCATAGAGACGGAGGGTGGGTCAGAAGTATTATGGGCTGGCAGACTGTAGGTCATCCACAATGGATGCTGTCTGTTGTGCTATGCCATGCTTTACGTCTTTGACAACATCTGGTTCCATCACTTACACAATAAGCACGTGTGTGTTAGAGCTGCACTGAGCAGTATTTTTAAATGAACAATGCAGCGACTGCATGTGAATGTGAAGGAGGTCGCTCGGTGATGGACCCGCAGTTCCCCTCAGTTCAGTCGAGTGTTTTAGCGTCTCTCAGCTCGTTGTTTTGGTTGACCCCCAGCCTGCAGCCTCAGTGTTTTGGTTCACTTTCAGAGCTCTCATCAGCCTCTTTTCCAGAAGCAGAAGGCAAGCTGTTTCCAGCAAAAAAAGCGTAGACAGACCAATTATAAGAGGCAACAAACACCAGGCAGACAACATGAGCGACGAGCTGATGAACACAGTGGAGAGAGCAGACAGGTACTTCCCTCAGGAGAGACTGAGGATCAGAACAGATCCAAAAAGAGACTGAATACTGCACTTTCATTTGTTACTTAGACAGAAACATGACGTCAAATGAAGGCAACAGTTAGTCAGTTACTAGCTTTAATAACAAAACATTTGCTGGCTCCAATATTTTCATTCACAGATTTGCAGTCACCAACAGTGTAGTTCTCACATTTTTTTTTAAAGTTAAGCAGTTGCATCAGTAGCACTTCAGTTCCATATGACAGGCATAACCAGTCCTCAAGAATAAATGCGATCAATATCAGTAAAGAGCAAACACAAGCACAAAGAGCCCCTTTAGCATACATGTTCAAGTGTCTACAAGCTGTTAAGTCTGAACACAAACACACAAACACAAATATACACTGACTTGGATTCGCCAGCGAGCCAACACTGTAATTTCGGCTGAAAAGAAGATTAGAGTGAATGTGCGTCCTGCTTGCACCAATTAACAACCTGCTGGCATCAAGAGGTGGCATCAAGCCACGCTCCAAACCCGGCTCACCTCACCTCAGCAGACTCGCCTGTACCGAAACCTCCACAGTTCGAACGTCCACAGCAGACGTTACTGGTTTTAAATAGCCACATGTCTCAATAAGGCACTGAATATCTTTGTGCACACTCTAAATGTGTGTTTCAGCATTAGAGATGTTACTCAAACCTAGAAGTAAAGATTAAGGTAATGTCCTGAGAGGTGGTTGAACACAAGAGCAGCGGAGTGTTCAAAAATGTTCTTCAGAGTCTCAAAAGGTTCCCTAAAAAGGTCTATCATCCTCCCTAAACTGACAAAGAGCAGTGTACAGCAGTAGATGTAAATCACGAGAGAGTGATTTATGGAACAGCACCTGGGGCATTCTTGCCCTTTTATTCTGAAAAACTGAGGAGGCATTGTGCTTCATGCATCAACTTCTTTCACAGATGAGAAATTCCTTTAATGTGTTTTTTATTGCATCCACACCCTTGTCATTTCTGGGCATTATCTCAAATTGTTGACTTTTTTTTTTTTTGTCTACAGGTTTTTCTCATTTCTTATTTTCCAGTCATGATGAAGAGACATTCTGAGCCTGACCAAACAAAATGATAAATAAATACAAAAATAAAAAAGGTACTATTCGTGGATTTTGTCTAACATTTATTTGGGGGATAATCATGCGCTCAGCTTTGGAAGTGCAGTTTCTATAATCAACAGGCTTTGGGGATGTAAACAGGAAGTATATTGTTTCAGTGGATTCACTGAATTAGCTGTGGGATACAGCTTGAGCCCTGTTTGTTTTAGCCTATATCTGTTCACATTTTGGTGAATTGGCACCGATAAAACTCTGTTGAATTAGCTATTAGAAGTTCCTGTTTGCTGTGTGCCCATGTATGTACAGACACCTATCACTGGATGACTTTGATACTGAGCAAACAATTAAAACAAAAGTTGTGGAGTGATTTTTGAGCAGAGGAAGTTTATTCACAACAGGTCACACTCATTCTTAAAATAATGCATCATGTTTGTGTTCAGATGACTCTGAGGTGAGAAGTAGTACGAGTTTTGGCATAAAATGCAGCAGTTGAGGGTTTTAGAGTTGCTTAACAGCCTCAAACTGGTGAACATGTTGTTGTTCCCATTGATTTTAGAACACCAGCATGCACCTGCCCCCTTCACCTCACGCTGTACCTTTGCCTCAAGTCTCTCCCCCTGTGCAACTCACAGTTTGAAAACCTACGACTGAAACCAACTGTCCATCCTCATATCCTGTTCCATCAACAAACAACCACCACACACACACACAGCCTCTTTTTCCAAACAACACTTTTTACATTTGGATCCAAACCTTTAGTCTGTTGGCCCAGCACAGCAGCCCCCCTCCCCGCCTCCTTTCCCAGAGATGACTCACCGGCAGTGGGCATGGCAGTGCTGGAGCCCCTGTTGTCACTCAGGAGCTCCAGAGGCTGTTGGTGGCTGTCTGTGCTGGTAGAGGAAAAACAGGACTCAGTCTCATAGATGGTCTGCAACATGGCGCACAATCCTGATACCGTGGGATGCAACAGCATGCCAAGACAAGACGCAGCGCTCTATTTTGTCACAAAAAAACACCAGTCAGTTCCTCTTCCGAGATAGTGGCATGGCTCAGTTTAGGATTCAAGTTGCCAAGTATGGAGGGAAACAAATATCAAAATATGGTTTCAGAAATATTGAATCACAGGAGGAATTGAAAAAACTTCCAAATGTTCTGTTTCTGTGCTTCTATTGTAAAACTGACTGAAAAATTACCGTGAATTCCATCAAAAATTCCAGAGAACTCCTCTGTGCTTTTATTGTGTAATCCAGAAAAGGCAGCCTGTTCAGGCTGCAGTCTCCGTTCAGATTTTTGCAGCTAGCCTCTGCCTTTTCCTGCAGTTTTCCTCGAGCTTCTGCTGTCTCTGGCTCTTCAGTTTAGGCTGTGATGACCAGTCGCTGACACTTGGGACAAAATCCTCTTTTCTAATGTTGTAGCCTCAGCTGCAGGTTACAGAAATCCTCCCCTCAGCTCGGCTTGAAGAATGAATCAAAATCGAAGTGGGAAGATAAACAGCTTTTAAGAGTCAAATTTAGGAAATACGGGTTCTGTACTGACTCTCTGGTCTACATCACCTGGAGTCCTGATCCATACACAACGCTTTCCTGGCTCCTGAGGCAGCGAAAGTGGCCGGTGTGTTGCAGATGGCAGAAAAAAAGTTTGCGTCCTCTGGTGCACTGAACGCTCTCTCCAAATTGAACAAGCGAAACCAAGAACAGGAAGGAATCAATGAAAACTCATCGCTGTTTGTAGCCCGTAAAACTGGGCATTTCCATTGGGTGAGAAGTGATGGAAGGCATCGGCTGGAAAGCGGTGCTGCTGCAGCCTCTCCGCCGCTTCCCGCAGCTAACAACACAACAAAAATACAGAGACGAGGAGAAGCTGAATTCCCCTGCTCGGGTGCATCAAAGGATCCTCATGCTGCTCTCCTCCTGGGCGACGAGAGGGAGAGGAGAGGAGGAGGAGGTGGAGGAGGAGGAGAGGAGGAGAGGCGAGGACGTAAATAGCTTTGGGAGAGCGCTCCCCGAGGTTCCATGCTTCCAAAATTAGAACGAAGCGCTGAGAGAATGACAGAGAGAGGGAAATGGAAGGAAGGAGAGAGAGGGACAGAGCGGCATAATAAAAAAAACAGAGGAAATGCGAGGAGAGGAAAGGCTGGGCTGGAGAAGACCAGCGGCGAGTTAGAATCCTCCCAGAAAAATGAGCAGCCAGAGCTCGCACGCCGTCCTCTTATCCCTCGCTCGAAAAAACGGGCAGGCTGCTGCAGAGCCGAGCTGTGCACAGCGACTAGAAACAGCTGCTGGTCAGACGGCTAATATTCACTGTCTGAGAGTCACTGGTGTGTGTGTGTGTGTGTGTGTGTGTGTACGCGGGAGTGTGTCTGTGACGCTCTTTGAGCTGCTGAATGAACGTTGAGAGAGGGAGAGAGGAGACGGAGGGAGGAGGGAGAGCAGAAGCGAGAGGCTGAAAGTAGATCACTGGGTGGAAAGGAAGTTAGACGGATGAAGAGAAAGTCAACAACAGCTTCTTTCGTTTCAGCGTCACAACATACAGAACGGGAGAAAGAGAGGGAACACGGACACTCCTTCACCATCCATCCCTCCGTTCGCCTCCATTCGTTCCTTTTTTTGCTGCGTGTCTCTGGTGTTAGATTGACTGACTTTTTTAAAGATTAAAGACCAGGAAGGGGAGAGACGAGAGGAGAAGAGAAGCATTTACTAACACAGGAGATGGGGGGTTGATGGAGGGACTATAGCTGAAAATAGCCTGCCAGGGAGGAGGAGGAGCTAGAGATAAAAATAGACAGAGAGAGCAGTAAGCCTACAGCTCTGGGGTGGGGTGGAGGGGGGCTGTGGGGGGAGGGGGAGGCGATCGGCGCTGTCATGTTTCTGCACTGCACTGTCCAGAGATCACCTGTCAATCAGATGGCGTGGGTGGGACTGTGACCTCTTCCTCCTCTGATTTTCTGTTGATGCAGTCTGCAGACTGCTCATGCCGCTGCCTTGTCCTGTCCGTGTGCATTGTGTGTTCAACACGGTGAAGCTGTTCCACTTTTTATTCACCGTGCCAGCCTTGTGGCGCTAGGGACGGTAATGTCGGCCGAATCGGTCGGCCCACCACGCCGGTTCAGACTGAAATGTCTCAACAACTCTTCGATGGATTTGGTGATCCAGCACCACCAGCAGGTCACAGTTTTCACTCATCCATTGAATATGTCAACATCTACCTGATTGATTAACACCAAATTTTGTGGGTCCCCAGTGGACGAATCCTGAGCTTGGCGGCGATCCTGAACGTCATTTTTTCAATAATACTGTCCAACAAAATTAATGATATTCCCACCAGACTCAGCCGTACCTTATTCTAACTAGCAAAGTTAGCATGCTAACATGCTAAACTAATGATCTAATGAATGGTAAACATGATAAATCAGCCAATATTAGTGTAAAAGTTTATTTGTTCACAATTAAAAAAAAAACAAAGAATCTATAAGATTTTATGTTGTATTTGAAAATTAAGATTGCCTACATTTAAAAAATGTATTGGTCAACATGTTGTAAGATTTTTTTAACTTTCAAATATCACTATCAGTATTACCTCAGAAATCCAGTATTTGTCAGAATATAATTCCATATCAGCTTTCAGTATGTGACAGTTTTATATACCAACTTCTATGGACACGTTTTAATTGGTACCAAAAAGTACTGACGTTGGCTACCCAGCCCCATATGTTAGAATATACCAAACTGAATGGACTATCAACTAAGACACCACTTACAGGAAAAAACAAACAGTAATGTCTGTTGTTCATCAATCTAATGGATTCAGATAAAGGCTGGAAATCCAATATGGCCATAAATCAGTCACTACTCATTAACGCTGCAAACAATGGCCTAATACAAACAGAGATACTGAAGTGAGAGACATTATCTTATTATGCAATACTAACAGGCAGGCTGACAACTCTATACACTGTACACATGGCATACGTTCTGGTCAACAATCAGCACTTCCAACAAACTCAAAACACTAGAAAGGGTTAGACCTCTTTGGCACGAAGCAGAACAGGAAAAAAAACTGTCTTTCGGGAATATTTTGTGAAATACGCTTACTTGCTTTGTTGCTTAGGACCAGCTCTCAGCTCTCAGCTGTCTCTCTTGATACCACTCTGTACTGTATGTATGTAAATATGAAGCTACAGCCAGCAGCCACTTAGCTTGCCATAAAGACTGAAAAACAGGGGGGGATACAGCTATCTTGGCTGTGTCCAAAGGTAACCAAATCCACCTGCTAGCCCCTCTGAGGCTCACTAACTAACTCATTACAGATCGTGTTATATTTGTGTAAAAAAAACAGCAAAAAAACTCAAGATCTCAAAATCTCAAGGCCAGGCCAAGAAATAGTCCAACACATAAAATCTGCATAAAATACCACAAAGTGTTGTTTTCACATTCCAGATTTTCGAGCAGTAGCGTTTTAGAGGTGTGTCACACCCGGGAATTGCCGTGGACATACACGAAAATGTTGCTCTATGACCAAAAACTGCACTGCTCACTTTTCTCACTTTGCTGTCAGTGTGGATATTATTAATTGAAACTGCTGGCTGCTATTTATAGTGGTTGTTTGTTCCATTCAGCAGCTCAGTCCTAAGTGAGGCTGTGCTTTAAGGAGCAGGTTCCAGTGTTTTAACAGAGCGCAAAGGGATGTCGCCGACTGCTGGAGTGCATGGATTACAAAAAACAAAGGATCAGAATGAATCAGGCTTTATGCAACCAATGCTAATACATTAAAAAAAAGTCCTGAATGGCCGCAGTACAATGCATGATGAATTAATACAATGCAATTTCAATAAGGTGGATGATTCTGACTCCTCTGCATTCATCAGCTTCTCATCCCCGGCTGATGGCTGCTGCTGTGATGACGGTTTCCTTTCCAGGAATAATAATATTTCATTGAATCATTTTATCATCACCTTTTCCCACCTCCTCCTCATCACCTTCGTCGCCCTCATCATCCTCACCTCCTGTGTAAACAGCTCTGTGTGTCCTCAAGCAGATTTAGGGCTGCCTCAATATGACTCACAAGCAGAGAGACTAAATACATAGAAAGAGGAGAAAATGTAAATACTGAAAACTAATATGTAATGTCCTGCATTGTTTCACATTTACTGAAGCTGCTGCATTGTTTTTCTGTGATCCAGTACTGTGAGTATTTATTAAAGACGTGTTCTGTCACCTCACATCCTCGTTTCAAATCACTGTGGCAGCAAGAGAGTCAGAAAGAGATGCGACTGACCAGGCAACATGTCTGACATCTCAATGGTCTCACATACTAAACACATCTGTTAAAGGTGTGTGTGTGTGTGTGTGTGTGTGTGTGTGTGTGTGTGTGTGTGTGTGTGTGTGTGTGTGTGTGTGTGTGCCTACTGCAGTAGCTCAGTGGATGACTCATCTCTGCGTTTCTATTTGAGGCGCATCAACCCCTGGAGTCATACTGCTGTCTGTGTGTGTGTGTGTGTGTGTGTGTGTGTTATGTACTATATCTGTATCCATGACAACCAAATTACAGTCAGTCAGTCAACTAGTCACTCAGTCTGAGGCAAAGGTGTCAAAAAAAAAACCTCAGGTGTCTTGACTGTGTGCTACCCAATTAATCCAATTAATCTGCCATCCACTGATTGTCAACACACAAAAGAATACAGTGAGTAACATGTACTTTATATGTTGGAAAATAATACGGAACAATACCTGCATGCTTCAACAGAAGCTCTCACACCAGTTTATCCATTTAAAATATATCCAGACACAGATTTGTATCACGGAGGAGTCAAAAGCTAAAAGCACGGCAGCCCTCAGCAGGGACGCACCTCCATGTTTTAGGACTACTGGTTCTGGCATGCTGTTCTATGTGAGAACCCTCCCAAATAATCTCAGATCTCGGTCTGCTGCTTTTACGATGATTTGTCCTAACTAAGGGTTAAAAGCATGACGATAGAACATTGATGTGTGCCGTAACATCATGCAACTCTAAGCTGTTACAAACCATCCATGCTTCATGTTTTTTTTAATGGATTCATTCTTTTCCTTCACTGTTTCTGGTGTTTAGCCATACTAGCAAAGTGGCTGTAAGGATGGAAATGTCGGTCAATCTGCTGCTCAGCTACTTTGGTCCAAACTGTAATTCCTCAAACAACCACTGGATGGATTGGAGTTTTGTACAGACATGCACACAGTCTTCAGATGGATGAATCCTACTGAACTTGGTGATCACCTTTGACCTTTTCCCTCGCACGATCATCATGTTACATTTGTGACATTTGTGGTATTGGGAAATAGTGGCAGAGTGACCCCTAAATTCCACCAGGCATGGCTGAGCGGCGCAGCGTTCCGCCTGCAATGTGGCCGCCATCGCTGATCGAAGCCAATCTAGGCAAGGCTCGCAATTCCACCAGGCGTCCCTGAAGCAGTCTCTGCTCCGGCGTGAATACTGGTCTATTTTTGACAGACGCTGCCTCGAGCTGCCTCGAGCAGATCGAGCCAGGCAGGAAATCAACACAGAAAACGGCATAGAGAATTGGGTAAATTTTCAAAATAAAACACCCTGTGCAGACTCCCATCGTGTATAAGCAAGAAACAGAATTAAAACAGACAGAAAAAAAGAAACCAATAAACAAATATCACTGAAAAATTATGTAATCAGCAAAATCTGAGCCAGTCAACAAAATCAGGCAGGCAGAACACTTCACTCAGTTATCTGTGCAGACAACTCCTTAGGTTTATAAATTTAGTACCGAAAAACAAGACATTTTTGGATACTTGATAGTATCAAACCAATTAAATCAATGCCATAAAAGTATCAAAGTTCAGTACCCATCCTTCAATGCCTACGTACAGCCTCGCAGAGCAGCGAGCATGGCTAAAATACTGCTTTTGATTCTATTGTTGCAAAGAAAATAAGGCTAGAAAATGGAAAAAAAATCGATTTTCTCTTTCCTAGGTAGCAGTGAATGAGCGAACAAGGGAATGACTTCCGACACAGCCAAAACTATCATGCTGATGTTTAGCAGGCATAATGTATTTTAGTGTGTTAGCATGCTAGCATTAGCTAATTAGCAGTGAACACAAAGTAAAGTTGAGCCTAATGGGAATGTAATTTTATTGTGTTGTGAGTGTGTGAATGTTTTAATTTTGCACATATTTGGTCATAAATCAATTACAATTTCGACCTGACGATGGCGTCAAAGGTGAAGTCAGAGGATCATCAAAGCTATTACAATTCATCCTGAGGAAGGATATGAACGGCCATACCATGGTAATATCATGGCAATCCATAGCATAATTGCTGACACACACGCTAACAATGGCTGAAAATAAGCCATATTTGTGACTAAGCTGCTTGTCCAATATGTTCATAATTCTGTTAAAAAAAGGAAAGACTCATCGGTCATGAACATGTTCACACATATTGTATACCACATTGTTTGACTGACACTGCTGTAAACAATAAAGAGAAAAATATACATCACATAGTACAGGCTTGAGAGCACATCAAACGAAACTGTTGTGTGAGTGACATTCAACCATATCATTACCATCATGTCACTGAAGGGCAGCAGAGAGAAGCAACATACAGTATGATGATATGACTGATTCTGTTATTGACCTCAGATGCATCAGCCGCTAGAAAGCTTCAAATATTCCAGCCCTCCTCAGACTATTTTCCCCCAGTCAGTAAACTGAGCCGCTAGCTCAATAAAGTTCCCTTACTATAATTGACTGGCCTGACAAGTGTAACAACAGACCACACAACTGAGGTAATCCAACTCTGAGAAAAATGGATAAAGCTTGCATTGCTCATATGGATGCAACCAGGCGAGGAAAACCTCGACACAATAAATACAGAAATCATGTAAAAGAATGGTACGCTGTATTGTTACACCCCCCAGTCAAAACAATTAATTCTTGTGCTTACAAGATAACAGTATCTCTTTATAAAATGAGCTAAAACAGAAGAACAAAACAGACATTTGCCAGGACAGGCCAGTTCCCAATGATCTGGCAACCACCTACAGCACTCTCATCAACACCAGCCAGTCAGACACCATTTCATTTACTAAACCAGTACAAGCCACAAGAGCACCCGTCTCACTCCGGTTTCACCAGTGTCAACCACAGCAGCTCTTTGAGATGGAAGACTGACCTGAGACGTGTGATGAATTCATGAAGGTTGAACCTGGACTTCCTTCTCCAATCCTTCCACTGAGTTAAAGTGGGTCCTCGGAGTCGGCCATGTGTCGGGGGGCAGACAATGGGCGCACAGATGAATCAGACTTCCTTCTCAATGTCAGCTTTTCTGCGAAAGAGAATATGATGTTTCTCAGAATTTGCTATTCACCTGTTTTGGGTTTTTTTTCTGCCTTTCTTCACACAACAGTCGACTGTTTGCGAAACCCCAAACATCAACTATCCAGACAGCAAGTCTGTCAAGCTTTAGATTTGTTCCCATGTTGAAATGCTAAAGTTTGGGCAGTGGGCTACATTAAATTTTAGCCTTTCAAAAACCATAGAACCAAAGAAATGGATTAGTGCGGTTGTCTGTTCCGACATGTGCCACAAGCATTAGCACTGCTAACGTCAGCAGCTAACTAGCTTACTAAGTACAGTAGTGACCTAACTCAGCTAACTTCCAACAAACATTTCATTTTTGGTTCAGGTTACAGTGAAAAACAGCTCATCATAGCATGTTGCAGTATTTTCCTACTGAGTGGAAGTTAGCCAAAGATGATAGGTCAGAGTTCAGGCTAATGCTAGAAGCTCTGTCCTTCTTTTCAATGGAAGGGCAAGTTTACACTCCAGAACTCCCAATCCAACCAGTTCAAACACGCTGTTCGAAATACAAACAAGCATAAATCCAACCTCTGTTTGTCCAAGTATGCATGCTAACAAAATCAAAGTCATGGCACTCATATTACTAAGAGTGAAACTAAGAGTGAAGCTCTACACTGCGCTATGAGAACAATGGCGTCTCTATATCTGCGTCTACGTGAATCATGATGAGGAAGATGAGTGTTTGCCTCTGACGTCCAACTTCAGCCTGTTTTTTTTTAGTATGATATCATATGTCAAAATCTGAAACAGGGGTTTTGTTTATAAAATGAGCTGGAAAGATTAAAAATCAGCCAAATACAGTGTTTTCAACCTCCTGGCAGCGCTGACGTTAGCTTGATCAGCTAGCTTGTCATTTCAGCCGCAAAATCAACAGCCGTCAGGTAGAGGTGAGAAGCCGGCTTTTATCTGAATCTGCCACCACTATCAACCGCATGTGCAAAAGCTGTACATTCCTACAAGTGGACATATTAGTGAAAAGTTTATAAAGCCAGTGTGCAGTACTGTTATGGAGCCACGCTGTGTTTCCACCGAAATGCATTTCCTGGTGGCGTCTCCACTGTGCGTACTGTTGTTTTGCTGTCGCACAAGGAAACGATAGAGGAAGAAATGTGCTCAAGGAAAGGCCAGAAGTCTGTGGGTGAGTCAGATAGCTTCCTGTAGTCAGCGAAGGCTTTTGGTCAAACATATAAGACCATATCCACACGCTCTCATCTCTTTTCAGTCTGTCCAACTTTACATCTTGCGAGCCTAAATTGTTCAGGCCTCCGGGTTAAGCACACATTTGTTTCTTTACTCTCTCCAAATGAAGACGTTTCGACGCGTCACAGCTGAAAAGCACAGGTGGAACTAATTACATTAATGAAGACACTGTCTCAGCAATTAGTGCACTGAAATGAGGCAGTTGGTGTTGTTGTTGTTGTTAGTTCCACCTGTGTTTGACAGGTCAGAATGTCTGCGGTGAAAAAGGTCTATTCAACTTCAGCTTTACGTTTTTAATCCTGGCCATCGTATATCTTGAGGGGTTTGTGTGTGTCATTTCTCATATGAGCAGCTGTAATGGACTACAGACATGCAGTTCATGTTCTTGAATATGTTACTTAAATAAAACTAGCCTCAGTATATTTATCAGTTCTATCAATTTCCCAGAGTTCAGAGAGCCATTTGCAAATGTCTTGTTTTGTCAGATGAACAGTCCAAAAACACAAAGATAACCAGCTTCCAATGACAGAAAACAGAGAAAACCAGCAAATATTATCATAGGAGAATGGTTAGAGTAGTTACATATGTCATAGTATTGTATTATTATTATTATTGCAAAGTGTGTACACTACCTGTACAGTATGTGTAACACTATAGACTTAAATATATCTTCATGCATATTGGATTTATTATTCATATCTAAACCTATACCTACACTGCATGATGTATAGTACACACATCATGACTGCTTGATTTACACTACTGGATTTTTTGGTCTCTTTCACATATATAGTTTAAGCTATTATAATGTATAGCTTGTACATGTAGTTCTTTACCTGTAAATTTCCTTTTCCTTTACAAATTGTATTCAATTCCACTTTTTTTTCACTCTCCGTGTGTTGTGTCCTGAACAGGAGTTACATCATATTAAGGAAACAAGCTGCAGCCTGTTGCTTACTGCGGCTCCCCGGTCCTCTGCTGCCACCTACTGGTCCTGTAAAGCACACTGTATCAGTACGGGAGTGTGTGTGTGTGAGAGAGAGAGAGAGAGGAACAGGATACACAGAAAAAGGTCATGGATTTCAACATCCGGAATGATTGTCTTGAATGAATGTCAGAGTGTGTGTGTGGATGTGTGTTCCTGTGTCTCACAGGCTGTAATGTGATTTATAGGAACACGGTTAGCTCGGATTCCCCTCAACCCACCCTGTGTTTCCACACAAACACACTCATTTGTTCTTCACACCACACGCATACAGGCACACACAGACTCACAGCAGCAACAGCAGGTCTGTCTGAGGTCTGCTGGCTCTGAGCCCAAACACAGATCCCAGTCATTTAATGCTCTTCACTGAAGGAGGGGGCACCTCACTGTAGGTGGATTCATCATCATCATCATCATAATCAACATCCTCTCCATGTCACCTCGACCCAATGTTTGTTGGCTTCAAACTGCAGCTGAACTAATCTTAACTGGTTTACATGTGCACTTTAATGATTCACATGTTTGCATAACTGGTAAACAAGTACTGTACACTGAACTGGTTAATAGGGAAACTGGTCAAACATGTACCTTAAGTTCATTTGCATGCCGATCAAGCAAGTTTACAAGTACGCATTACGTTTTAAGGTTAAAGTTAACTGGTATACAAAGGTTATAGAGCACGCATGTACAATCTTATGCAATCCAATACAACAGCCCTGCAATAAAAATTAAAATAAAACATAAAATGCAATTAGTTTGTTTGTTTTGACACTGTAATTCAACACTGTGGTACATTTCAACACTTTAGTTGTCGGCAGTGGGGTTTCTAGTTGTAAAATATGTCCAACTCCTGTACTGTAATGTAATAGGGTGGACATTAAAAAACACCTTTAAGTAAAATACAGAGCAAAACTGTGTCCTCCTTCAATATAAATCAGCACAGAATATCCTCAAAATGACCAGGACCCAAACAAATTGCCACTAGGTTTAGATGGCCAGTATATTAGCACCATACAAACATTTGGTAATGATTACATTGCACATCACTAGTTTTGTTAAATACATGTTTTAGGACATATAAAAATACTTTGCTTAAAAAACTTAAAGGCAAAAATTGTGTCTAATATAGGATCAAGTTTAGTTACCTAGTAAACAAATGTTAAAATTGCTTCTACTCCAACTGCTCATAGAAAAATCCATAATCTATGAATATGACTCAAAGTTTAACAGCTGGAGAAGACATCTCCTGTACGACTGCAAAGAGTTACATTCTCAGTGTATGTGCACTGGAGGTCACTATCAAATCAAATTCACTCTCAAATCGACTTACTGAATCTGAATCCTTTCGAATCCCTTTTCTTATTATTATCATCTTATACCTAATCTTATTAAGCTTACATTTTAACATTTGCAAGTTACTTAAGGCTAAAATAACTCCAACTCAAAGATGTCTGAGAGGGCAGAAACTCTACAGTTTGTGTGACAGACCAACGAATTTTGTGACCTGAGAGTGAGATGAGCAGCAATGGTAGTAGATGCTAAAAAAGTGAAGTGAACAGTGAAGTACTAATCACTGTTTTAAAATGCTGAAATCCTACAGTACATGAAGAAGCCGGCTTAACACTGAGCATTCCCACGCTGGTGCAGCTGCATCTCTGCTGGCAAATGTTCACTATACGCTAGCTGAAGTGACAACATCTCTAAAATGAGTTGATAGCAACAACAACAACAAAACAAAGACAAAAACAAACAAAGGTTCTCACCAGGAACATTGTCCCTGTGGTCGAGGTGGCCATGTACTGAAGCCTGAACAGGAGGGCTGGCAAAAAAGTCTGCAGAATCAACACTGTCTGTAGCGTGATGTTGGGAAATGGCTCATCTGACCAACAGTCCAAAACTAGGGATGTTAATGACTGACCATTGATCAATTAATTGCCCTTAAGAGTTTAACTGATTGAAAATGTATTAACTGAAAATGTATGTTTTGTGTAGCATTTCTCCAGAGCTCGCATGTAATAACTTTTCTACCACAAGAGGAGCTTCTCCTTTGACTTAATGAAAGCCAAGAAAGCTATGGCATGTACAGGCACACCACAGGAAGAAGTGGTCAGTGGGAAATGGAGAGGCGAGATGAAAAGAGCCAAGCGTAGTCCTGTGGGGAAGCATTACACCGTAAAAGAGAACAATGCCCAATGTAAATACTGCGACACCATTCTGAAATCCGACTCTGGTACGGCATTGTTGTAGCATCTGAAAAGTCAGCAGCCGACGATCACTGTGCAAGTCGAAAGTGGAACACTGTCCTCCAAGCAAGCTGTCAGGTTTGTGTTAGCTAGAAGAGACTGTAGCAAGCACCAAGCTACAGGGCTGGTGACTAAAGACTGCAGTTCCTCGAATGACCACTTGAGGGTGGCTCCAAAAGTGAGTCATCCCGAATTTTATGGCAGAAATGAACTCGTTTACAGCCTCTCTATAGCTAATTTCGTGGTTCACAACAATTGTACTGGGAGTAATTTTTTTATTACTTTATAAGGCTTTGATAATTGGCAACCAGGCTCCATCCACGCTCCACCTCTTAGCCCATTTTTGGATTAGCTGGGAGTTTGGCAGAGTCAGGCAATGCCAATATAGTTACAGCCAGAGCCACTGTCACCAACCTTTTCAACAGCTCTTCAGAGACCTGTGGGTAACATCATAGAGACGACGGCCATGTTTTGTACTGTCTATGGGCTGTAGTGATGTGCATGCAGAGGCAGCAACTAGTCTATACTTTATGGTGAAAGAGGACGTGATGCCTATAAACATGGTGGATGGTGATGGAGCTCCTGAGCAACTTAACTACATCGAACCAGGCTATCGCATCCTCTCAAGAGGTACAATTACTAGTCATGTGGAGAGTCAGTACAAAGAAAAGAAAGACAAACTTAAGGAGGAGTTGCAGTCAGCCAACAAGGTGGCCTTAATGACCGACTGCTGGACTGCGCTAACTGCGGCGAGTTACATCGCAGGTACATTCCACCACATCGATGAAGACTAGCCTTTGAAATCTGTGGTCCTGCAGGCGATGCCATACCAGTCAGACGCAGAGCAGAAAACCTAGCTGAAAAATTGAACGAGGCGGTGCGGACATGGGGGCTAGCTAGTCAAGTGACAACCTGTATACAAGAGAAAGCAAAAGATACTGTGGCAGCAAACAGCATAAACAGGCATTCTGTGCCACCAATGGATTTGCCAGTTATGTGTACTGGGTCATTGCTGCAGCTGGGAAACTGGTGAGGCAGCAACGAATGACCGTACCAGCTACCAGCTCGCCGGCTAATACAAGATGGAACGCAGTCTACAAGATGATTGAAAGAGCATTGGACCAGCACTGGGGAGGATACAGCACCAGTCTGGGAAGGACTCCGTGCCACTACAATTATGTCTGGTGAGACGTCACAAGCTCCAACACATAGAGATTGTCTTTATCCTCTGAATTTAATTGAAACCATTTGTTGGCTTAATCAGAACTGCAGAACTGCCACTGTAACTTAAGGTAACTCATACATATTATACAAATATTATTTGTGTGCACATGGTGTCATCACCAGCAGTGATTGCATCAATGTCAGGCCCTCGCCACAAACACCTTGGATTTGTCACTTCAGGAAAGAGACTACTTGCCTATGCTAATCTGCTCCAACCGGCAGCAGCAGAGCCATTTGCGTGGCCACTGCAGCGGATGAATTGAGTCACGTTATGTCCAGCGGAGGTGGAGACGGAGGAATACGGCCTCTAATGAACAGGGAGCCAGGACTCTGCTGGAGGACAGCGTCGCCACAGCCATGGTACTACTCTTTGGAGACCGGTATTTTTCAAATGCACTCAACAGCGCTGAAACTGAAGTCAAAAACTTCCTCTGCAACAAACCCGATCCTCAAACCCGAGCATGTTCATGAACAAAACTAATGTGTCACTTCAGCTGTTTATACAAAACTTAAATTGAGAAAAAAGGTGTGTTTTGTATTTAATTGTTGCTGATTAATTATTGATTGTTAACCTATTCAGCTATCTGCAGATTGATTTTCTCTCAATCCACTGATCAATGAACTGACTAATTGTTTCAGCTTTACATCCATAGCTCTCTTGCTCTTCATTAAGTCAGATGACTATAAGCTTTTGTTTTGACAATGGCTATTTTTAACAGGCTACAGGTGCATTTAGTTCAAAAAGACAGACAGAGGGACAGTCTGGTTGATCCCATTTACACTTGGTTTTTAAAATGTAGTCTGTATCTGGACACAGTATCCAGATAAAGAAAATGTATGTTTAAGCAATAGTGTAAATATGCCACGTTTTGAATGTGATGGATCTGCCAGACCACATCTGGTCATACCTCGAATTACTGATGATTGTGTGTGTGTGTGTGACAGAGTTTCATTAAGTTTATTAAGTTACCACTAACTCATTAACTCACAAAACTGTGATTTTTTGAGGGAGTCTGGGGCCACCTCAAATTACTCAGACGCATTCAGACGATTGGTTATCATTCAAATAACAGATCTGGATCCAGATCCCATCTCAATACCAGGTGTAAATGGGGTTTTTTATAGCTGAAAACAATTAAATAGTTGACTGACTGATTGATAAGTTGAACAGCACTAAATAAATTGGTAGCTTTTTTCATTCTGTTTTTTATTTAAATGCCAGTCATTGGTTCAACCATCTTGATTGCAAAAGATTTCCTGCTTTTCTGTGGTTTATATCACAGTTTTATGGTAATCTTTAGGATATTGAGACAAGCATTTTTAGATATTTCCTGACATCACACAGACCAAACAATCAATTGATGTAATGTGAAAGTAATCACCAGATTTAGCAATAATGTACATGATCATCAGTCGCAGCCCGACAGTTCAAAACTTTTGAATTGGTAACGCACAATGAAAACTTACAAAAGCAAAATTTTAATTTCAATTAAGTTCCTATAATTAATAAGCCTGTGTACAAATGGTCTTGCCTATTTCTGACTGCCTTTACAGAATGTGGCACTTTACCAACTCTGCCAACTTTCGAAAGGACTCACAGGAAGTCCAGCAACTGGGCTGGGTGCCGTGGTAACAGTGTCAGGGCCTAGATAATGGGATGAAATGCTGTGGGTGAGTGCACGTTTGTGTGTGTGTCCCTGTGTGTGTGTACTTAGGTTATGGAGCTAACTAGCTGTGACAGACTAACCTGCTGGCCAACTGCTCCATTAACCTAATGACATGCAGACCAACACATACACACCAGAGAAAGAAAGACAGAAAGAAAGAAAAAGTCAATTTGAAAATAGAACAAGCTAACACTTGAGTCATGTGTCTCAATGTTGCCAAAGCATCAAGAAATTTCAATTTTTCTCTCTCTCTTTCTCTCACTCTGCCTCCCTCTCTCTGCCGCCTCGTCCTCCTCCTCTTCACACCAACATTTCCTAAAATACCTGGCCCCTCCCATTCTGGAGAGGAGCAGGAAGTGCTGCCTGGCAACCACGGAGCTGGCTGCCGTGGTAACGGTTCACCTGAGCACCTCTTCCCTAAACAAACAGCAAGTGTGAGCGAGTGAGAGAACAGGATGTAGAGTCCGACTGTCTGTCTCTTAACAGTATCTGTTTGTAGTCTATATTTCTTTCCCGTTTCCACTGGTTTTCCATCACACACACACACACACACACACACACACACACACACACACACACACACACACACACACACACACACCCTCTCCAGCTGGCTCAAGGAGAAAGGAGACAAATACATGTATTCCAACACACACAGACACTAACTGTCCTTTCAGGACTGACATGTGGACTGCATACATTAAAGATTACTGTTACATGTAGAATAACAATGATCAGTTGCAACTCTACAGATATTAACCACCTATTTTCACATGACACATCACAGGTGTAATGTAGGGTACTGAAGGTCAGGACCCCCACAAGAAGTCACAAGGTCAATGTGAGGAGTGGCCAGACACACAGAGGAGGAAAGTTTGTTAAGTACTTTTTGTTAAGTACTGGCTAATTTTTATTAAACTCACTTTAAACAGCAATAATTGCTTTTCTTGGCTACCTGGGGCAGTGGACACATGTTTTGAGTGCAACATTGACACATTTTTACATTGTTAGCAACTTTATTATTCATTTAGAGCAGTGCTTCTGATCACCTGGTGAATTTAAGTCCAATATCCACCCCCTCTTTTAGCTCTGTTTTTGGTCTCTGCCAACTCCTGAGGAAAATCAGTCCGTCTGCTTAAACGCTGCACTATATTCACAAGCTAATTGCTAACTGTGACTGTCTGCTGTTTGGTGCTTTTTACAGCCTTCTCACTGAAAACAGCTGCATGCTGTGGCCGAAAATGGCAATGAGCTGGAACCCACTGTAAAGCTCTGTAAAGCTGAATATGCAGGTGATAATTATCTGATGCTTTATCACTGTGAGGGACCTCTTTCACTGTTGTCTTATTTTTATATCACTGCTTGATATGTTGGTTATAAAAATATCCATTATATTAAAAGATGGGTACAATACTCACATATCATTTGGATATTTTAAGACTTATTAGTTGCTGTAATATTTGTAATATCTGTCCATACTGGCCATAAAGTGGTCCCTTCACACAAAGGCAGGACAAAATCGATCTTCTCAAATGAACTGGGAATCAAGTGGGTATGTTCGTCCCAGCAGTTGCGTCAAGGTTTATGGTAAATCTACATCTGGTAGAACAGAACAGAGTGCCACAGAGCGAAACAGAACACGCCTCATATAAAATCTGGACACTGGAGGAAAAAGTCAGCGGCATCGCCCTTAAAGCTCTTATGTAACTAATGGAGTAACCCTTGACTTGTAAGATCTGACCCCTGTGCATGATAGAGCTGCAAATCCCTCACCACCATGCTTCTAACCAGACTACGACCAGCTGGAATGATGTGGGGGGGTCAGGTCCTTCAGGGAGGAGGGGCCGTGGATGCATTATGTGAACTGAGTACAGTGTTTCAAGATGGTGCACCCTTTCTTTTTAAAGGTTGCTACGCAGCACCTAAGCAGGCAGTTCTTCAGGCTTCTACATTTCTGGGCCCACAGATACAGCTGGTCATGACCTCCTCAACTGTGACACAACAAAACAATAATTCATGAGTGTATGTTATTTTCAGTACTGTGATGCAATGGAAGGAAGGAAATGTAAAGTTAACGAAGGAAGGACAAAGGTGAATTAAAGGATTACAGGGTGAGGAGAGCCAGGATGGAAAAAAGCAGAGACAGTGACAGTGCAAGATGCTGTGAACAAACTTCAACAACAGCTACCAGAACTATAAAAAAAAAATCATATCTATCCAACTATCTACCAATCTCCCTATAGTATCTACCTAGATATGTGGAGGTTAATGCCTCCACATATCTAAGTAGATGACTTCACTTGTCCCAAACAGCACTGAGACATGACAAGACTTTCGTAGTGCATATTGCAGAAGTACTGCATGGAGATGGAATTAAAGTGGTCTGTGATGTGTTAGCTGTGTACTGGGTTGTATTACTACATAGTACCACTTTTTGATGTGACGGCATTACTGATTTATAGCTTGCGTCTCCAGAGCAGAACAAGTTGGTGCATCTACGCTGACTATGTCATACCACTCGTGTATGAATATAGAAGTTAGTGCCCTTGAGGCGTGGCACTGTGTGCTCAATAATTACTGCAGAGCAAAGTGACAATATGCCCACCAAGTTGTCGTCTGTTCGCTCCCCAAGCTAGCTAGCTAGCTATCCTGAGGCTCATGTGAATGCGACACCACCAGAGTCAGCACAACCAGCCCACAGCAACACCCTACAAGTTTGGGTGGGTCGCAATTTCCACAGGGAAGCCACAGCTACAGCGCTAATCGTCACTCAGAAAGCTTTCTAAACAGCGTTAGGCAGCGCTGGATGTCCCACTTTCTGTTGCAAGTAAAATGTTGAAAGATTTTTCAGGATGGCAGAGACACAGGATGTGCTGGGACATTCCCCAAGTCCCTTTCTGTCGGGCAACAGAGCATTAATCGGCTATTTTAATAATCAATTCATCATGTCACTTGTTTTGGAAGTAAAAAGTTCAAGTCACTTCTTTGTTCTTATAAACATACACTGCTGTCCAGCAGTCCACCTCTTCTGGAAGCATAATTCTTAACTACCATCTTGGGCATCACATGTTCAACGTCAATTTTAACACTTGCATACACCTATGACACATCCACACTCAGGGTTAATAAAAATGCATGCTACTTATGGCTTGGACAGCTAACAAATCCAATATCAAAGTAATGCACAAGACAATTCAGAGGATGCAAACTGTACTGTGAAGTGATGTTCAGCTGGACTAATTGCAGGATGGTAACCCATCAAGATAAAATGGGATTATGTTGTTTGTTTTGGACTGTTGGTCACAGAAAACAAGACATTTGAAGAAATTGCTTTGTTTTTTAAAAAAGTTGTAATGGGCATGTTTTACCATTTTGTGACATGTTTTAGAACGAACAGTCAATAAATCAAGAAAATAATCAAACAGTCATTAGTTCCAGGCCTAAATTGCCCATGACTCACCCGTGGTGATTTGCTAATTTCCTAAATGAAACTCAGTTAGAATGAAGACTGTCATCAGGAGATAAAGGTAGCCTACTTTATATTTCTAGCTGATATAAGCATTTGCATGAGGCTACAGCCGTGATCGTTTTGTTTTCAGCGCGAGATCAGTCCTGCACGTGTGATCACATGTGATTGTAGGTGTTTTTACACCAGTGGATATCTATGGTGACCCAATTTGTGTTTCCTCTTAATGTTCTTCACTCTGAACCAAGCTGCATCAATGCGATGACTTTAAACTCCTTTTGTACAGTCTGGCTATGCTCAGCTTTCAGTATCATTTAGTAGAAAAGATTTCTATGGTTTGGATCCCCTGGGCGGCCACCGAAAGGTTTAACACTGACTAATAAACAATAACTTAACTGAATTATTAGCACTTTTTCTTAGCAGCAAGATTCAAATATTGCAAGGGGAAATGCAAAAAAAAAAAGACTAAAGCCCAGTAAACTTGTCATATTACAAACCACAAAACCTCTGACAGAGATGGAGGTATGAGGCATATAGATTCCTGGTCCTATGTTAGAAAGGAGGATTTGTCAATCTCATCAAAATCACTGGCACTTACAAAATTAGATTTTTATTGAGTGAAGATAAAAATAAAAACATGTTACTTGATTTTTTCCATGTTTCTTTCAGAAAACAATGCAGTGGTGATAGTTGCAACAACACGCACGTTGTACGTAAAAGAATTTGGGCTTGTTTATCTAGATAGCTTAGTTGTGACTAATGGTATCATAGTCCAGCAACTGCGCCTGTCCGTCGTTTTAACCAGGCTGAAGTATAAACCAATGCACAAAAACATGACAGACTAAATATTAAAAGCCATCCATGTTGCCGTCCAGTCAGCTCTACAAAAGCATCATCTCCAGGACCACACTTTTCTGGGACTCTTTGTCATTCAAACACACGACATCAGAGCAGCAGCAAAGTCAGTTTTTGCTCTTTTGAGCTTTTTCCTCATTCTTAAACGGACATTGATGACATGGGAAACAGTGCCGAAAAGTAACAGGCTGCCATATTTCATGCTGTGCGTGAACTTGATCATTGGGAAGAAGTTGTTGCCCTCACTGACAGCGCAGCTGGAGGAAGCCTCAGCAGAGTGCCAGACACCTTCAAGAATAGAAATGTGAGAACAATGCACAAATATGGTCCAAATGAGGGTCCTCATTCACAAATGTAAGTGTACATTGGACAAGATATATTATAACATGGTGCTACATTGGTTTCTAGCCTCCTTATAGCTTCCAGAGGATGGTTTCTGACACTCACTTGCTAGCAGCTATTGTGTTACCAGGCTATTTGGATAGATGTTCTACACTGATAGCCACTGTTGGCCTCCAGCCACCAACCATCAGTGTTCAGGGTTAACAGCTCCTGTCCTCTGTTAGCTTCAGGCTTATACTGAAGCTGAGGGCTGTTTAACTTCTGCATGTCAGCCGCTACCTGTGCCCCAGTTAGCTGCTAGCTCTTAAGTTAACTGTTGGTCAGTAACTGCCGGCACACCAGCAACTATTGTGTGAAAGCACACACAGCTGTGAAGTGCTACCTGTCGGCTGTTAGCCGCTGGGTCTGTCAGGTGTCACTTGTGTCCTTTAGCTAGCTACAGCACTGTGGTAAGTGTTTCTAAGTTAGCTACCATGTTGACTGTATAGAAGTGGACTTAGGCAATGACTTAGCAAGCACACGATTTCAGCCCCTGGTCCGGAGGCATTCTTCAGAAACCCTTTAGCTGCCAGTCGGTAGGTTTGTCTTTGTACAGTCACGCACACACGCACGCACACGCTCCCTCATACACCCCACGGTACCGTGGACGTCGGCGGGTCCTCTCGGAACGCGTATCGGCGCAGAGGTCGCTTCCTCCCGGCTTCGGTGTCCGCCTCGGCTCGGTGTGTCCCCCCCGTAGAGCTCCTCCGCGCTCTTCTTTCACACGAAAACGTGTAATTTAACGAGCAGGACGCGCTTCGCCTCCTCCATATTTACAGTCTGCCTCTCTCACCCTCTCTCTCTCTCTCTCCCACCACCAACAACAACATTATTGACGTCCTCCTCCTGCCACGTGACCAGTCTGCTGGGGCTAAAAATAGCCCCAATAGAAACCAATGGAGGCAGACAGACATGGCAGAGATAGGCAGGCAGGCAGGCAGATACACAGTTAAGTTTGTCCTGCTTGCCATTTTCACCTTATTATCCCATGTTTGCTCCCCATATGATGCCTCAGGACACACAACAGAGCTGCTGACTTCAACTAACCGCTGACTGTCAGACCCACAGACAACACAGGCGAGGACTGAAAGACTTAGACTAGTGCCAATCACTTGAGCAATACAGAACCAGTCAATCAAAAGAAAACCATTTTTATGATCAATTTCAATTTTTTCTAGCTTCATTTACCCAACAAAATGTCCCACATCTCTCTGCTGGCTTTCCTCACGCCTGGTTTATTGGCTAGTTTTGTTTGTGTCTCTGGGCTGTAACCATTGCCGTCACGTCACAGTCACAGATCTTAGCATCAGATTTGAAAAATGTGTATGAATGACCTTTCGCAGCACTTCCTGCTGATCTGAGGGCGTTTTCAGAACTCTCAAAGACTCCTCTAACCATCTGGAGAGATAAATATTCCAGCGCCAGGCCCCCAGGTGCTTCAAAAAGCCCCGGTCTCACTGTGAGACAATTCTTTCATTGGTTATTTCATAAATTGTAAATTTAAAAATGACAATATGTACCACTAAATCACAATATCAACTGATAAGCAAAAAAAACAAGTTCTTAAAGTGAGAATGTGTGACTTTTGAAAGAAGAAATAACATATTCTTCCTGTTCCAAATGAAAAGTTCAGCTTAAAAAGACATAAAACACACCCTTGGTCATTTCAACACGACCAGGAGTTTTGCTGCCACAAAACTTGGTCTGGTATGACCAGTAGCTTATGTTGTATAATGTTCACAAAGTTTACAGACTTTATGGCTCGTCTCTATTTATGCTACTGCTATACAATCTTTTAGCATTCACCATTATCCCATAATTGTCCCTTGTGGCCTCAGGAACCACTGTTCAGCAAAAGTGACAGTGTCACTTTAAGGCCCGCATCATGTCAGGTGAGAATTAGTGAGGTTTAGTGGTTAAGTCGTATATATGTTCCCAAACATCAATTAAAAAAGCAAAAGCCAGTTGAGACACAGTAAGCCTTGAGCTTTCAGGACCTCAGGAGCTATGGGGCCTTGTGGGAGTTGCCTGCTTTGCTTGCTTGGTAATCCAGCCTTGGAAATCACATTACATCATTGCTTTCCAACATTTTTCCATAATTTGACAATCCTAATCATTTTAGTCATAATTGCTTCAGTGATCCTCTGACTTCAGTGGCTTCTGGGACATCTAGCCCCATCATTAGGTCAAAATCTCTGTTCGTCCAATACTGTGGTTTATGACCAAATTCCTGCAAAACTAATGACATTCCCATCACCCTCAATAGCACTTTGTGTTTTCTCTGAATTAACAAACAATAGCGTGCTAACATGCTTCACTATGATGGTGAACATGAGACACTTTATACCTGCTTAACATCAGCAGCTTAGCATATAGCTGAAAGCACCGCAGTGACTCAGTGCAACCTCACAGAGCTGCTAGCATGGACGCAGACTCTTGTTCTATTATTCAACTGGCTTTTCCAACACTTAGATCGGCACGAATCTTAGCCCACTGTATCATCATGTGCAAATGTGTTGACAGCATCTCACTGAGACAGTCAAAGGGTGCAAGCTGAGCACCAAGCAGCCTTGGCTGAGAAACAAATGCAAAATACAATGCAAAGGCGCACTGTGGAAGTAAGCATAACAGAATCATGTTGGGACTTCTGCTCCATTTGGGGATAAGCCTGTGAGGTTTTCAAAAAAACGATTTAAAAATAACTTTAATTATGATGCATAAGGATAAAAATAAGAATTAACAGTGACAAGATGGACAAAAGGTGAAAGTCATTCATCATTGTTTACAACATAAGGCGAGGAGAGGGAGAGACAGGAGAAAAGGAATCATGGCTGAAGCTATAAATATCTGCACTCTTAGCAAAATGTGACTGCAAAACAGATAGATGAGGAGGGGGAGGTGGAGGGAGCAGAAGTGAGGGAGACTGGGGAAAATGAGGGAGGAAAGGAAGTGAGAGAATCCAACAGAGCACGGAGGTTGGAGAAAAGATGGAGGGAGGAAGGAGAGAAGCAGGGACAGAGATGGAGGAAGGAAAGAAGGAAGGAAGGAAGGAAAGTTGGGGAGGGGGATGATGGGGGAAGGAAATGAAATGAAGGAAAGGGGAGAGTAGAGAGACAAGAAAAAAGAGAGGAGAAATATTCTGCTTGAACAGAGGAAAACACATAAGGTAGAAAAGAAAGAGAGCGGGGGTGGAATGAAATGACGGAGAGAGTGAGAGACAGAAATAGAGAGAAAGAAAGAGCTATTCTGGTAATGATGTTGTTGCCATGGAGACGCTGTCCTCAGTCAGACTACTCCACAGGTGCCTCGTGGGTATTTTTAAAGGCCTTCACTGATTGGTGGAGGTCTTTGGAACAGAGGACTATTGATTGGTTGATAAAGGTGAAGGTCAAAGGTCATTCCATTGAATCCCATCACCCTCCAAATGCGTTCTCATCTCCTCGTCCTTTTCTTCTTCCTCCTTCCGTTGCTCGCTAGTCTCTGAATAGTCATGAGCTTAAGTCAAATAAAGCTAAAAATAACACACCACATACATCCTGATGCAAAATGCATGCACACACTGTGCTCGGTTTAAAGGAAAGAGCAAGAGACCTTTGTTTACATTAAAGTGGCTGGAATCTATATTTTTATATCCACAATGGATCACATGACTACTTGCAGCATAGGTGAAAGGGCTTGTTTGCAGTGACAAACCCACAGAGGAATCATCAACTCTGCAGTTCCCCTCAGCTCTCCAGAGACAGGCGAAGCTAGCTGGTGAGCATAGAGGAGCGTGTAGCTGCGAGCCACATACAGAGTAAACAAACAGAGCTAAAAGAGATCGGCTATATGACTTACAGTACATTCATCAGGTAGACAGAGCCTCCAAATAAATGCTAATGCTGCTCGTTGTCTGCTGTAAATACGCAGCTGGTTGCTGACATATTCGCCAAATGCAGCTTTGAAGGTGACAGCGCATCAGAACTGAAAGATACGGAATCACATTGCAATTAAATAGTAGAAAATTTTAATTTATATGATTAAACCTGCATTTTTGGGTCAGTTGAGAGCAAAAACACTCTTGGAAATTATTGCGCCCAACCACGAAATAGATCAGCACATTTAACAAGTCATAATGTGTTAATTCATGACCTTTTGAGGTGTTAGTTGACATTTTTTGTTACCGTTTGAATGAGCCAGGCTAGCTGTTTTCCTTTGTTTCCAGTCTTTATGCTAAGCTAAGATAGCAAGCTGCTGGCTGTCGCTTATTTACTGCACACATGTCAAATTGGTACCAATCTTCTCACCCAGACAGCAAGAAGTGTACTTCCCATAAGTTCACTATAACCAGAGGTAGCAATGGTTGTTGTGTTACACATATGAAATCACATAGGAGTTTGAAATCACACACACACACAGACACAGACACACACAAACATATATATGAAATATATCAATAACTGTACTGACTGTACTTCCTGACGAGTCACCAAAGACTAACTGGTTGCAGGTGATGGACAAATGGAAATTCACAAAATTATATACCATTTCTATTCCATCATGTAATCAGTGTTTCTTTAATTGTGACCTAATGCTGCACCAGTGGGTGGATATAAAATCTCAGACTAATAGAAGCATCACAGGTTCAAACCCACACAGGTAGAAATGTGTCCAGCCACACTGAAGGAGGGCCGAAGACTTCACTACATTATTACACTGGAAGGACGGTGAGAAAAATGGGCCCACTGGTGTCATTGAAAGTTATAAGACAATAAAAGGGGAAGACAGAGGGAGAGAGAGAGAGAGAATGATGAGAAAAGATGAACGAATAACATGTGAGTGTGTAGCACAGACACACACACACACAGCAAAAGGAGCAGTGGTGACTCAGCCTCCTGTGAGTCACAGGAGAAATCAGAAATGTCAGACAGAAAAACACACACACACACACACACACACACACACACACACACGCAGCTGTAGCCACCAGTTTCTGACATTAATGGAGAGAGCCTTGACAACTGTTCTCATTCCACCTTCTGAGTTACACACTGAACACACTGCAGCCACATTTTTTTAGACATCTAATCAAACTTTTTTTTACCCACAAAGACTTTAGGTGAATATCTGACAGTGGGAGGAAGCTCATCCATAATTCTGCATCTTCCTGTGTTGCCCTCTGAGCCCCTCAGGTCCCCCATCAGGTCCCCAGACCCCAGGGTGAATGCCGCAGATCAGCTGCTACTCTGAATTATCCAAGACTGCAGCGCCCTCAAGAGGAGAGGAAGGGAGGATGCATGATGTTGACATGTCACAGTAAAACTCAATTACCTCAACTGCCCTTACAAACGTTACTTTACTTGACTAAATATATCTATTATTGTATTTAGCTGCAATATTGAGATATTTGTACTTCCAGTACTTCAGTCTTATGCTTCTTTATAACTATTTCACTACATTTTAGAAGGAAATATCTGTTTTACCCACTAAATTCATTTGATAGCTTTAGTGACTGCTTATTGTACAGATTCAGATACAGCTGAGAGGAGGCAAAGATATACAATACCTAAAGATTCATGATCGGAGCCTCTATTAACAGTATACTAATGTGTATAATATTGACATGTTGGACTTCACTTAACATACAACTTATTCTGTATATATGATAAATTCATTTTTTTTTTCATTTTGCAATCACTGCACACCGGTCTATACCAATTTTATATTTGATTCTATTGTATTTGATATTTTATGCATGTCATGTTTAATTCTTATTCCTATTCTGTTCTGTACTAATTTATGTCTTTACGTCTTTAATTCTAGTTTTGTTGGAGGCAGCATGAAAACTAACAATTTCACTGCCAGCCAGTGATTCACTGGAAGCTTTGTGCGTAACTTGAAACCTGAAACAGTGTCCCAAAGTTGGTTACGAAAGTTAAAGTACACACGGTGAGGCGTTTGCATGTCAGGAGAGAGTGAAACTCCCTTCGGAGGTTGCACAAAGTCTTTCGAGGAAAACAATTAAAGCGAAAAACTGTCTCTTTGTTTATTTTTTTTTTCATTCTTAGTGTGTTTTAAAAGGTTGCATTAGTCATGTGAGGGTATAAATGAGCATGACAACGCATCTTCTCTAAATAAAACGAGAAAAGCAACCAGCCACTTACATAAACTGCGAACTCCCCGTGATGATCCAGCTGACATGACGCACGTGGATTATCAGTGCGGACGGGGTCTGAAGATTTGCAACACAACTCTTACTGAGAAAACTTCAAACATGCGGGAGACAGAAAATATCTAGAAAAAACGGTGATTATCGTTAGATCCCGGTTTATGGCGAAATAAATGAATGCCGGTAGCAGTTGTGCAACCCGCGCGTAACCGGACGCATCGTACATCCACAACCGCAGGCTGCAAACGCACTCTAGCACGCATGTTCTGGCTGCAGGTATTTAACAGTAAAGGAACTTATTATCACAGGTTTATAGTGATGATATGAAAGGGCGTTTTCTCAGATTTTGTGGAGATCAGAGTGCGCATCTCTCTCTCCGCCGTGCGCCCTTACATCACAGCCACCCGTAGCACTTTCCCTACAGAGTATATCACATTTCCAAAGGAGGCATTCTGCATCTTTATTGTTTCGGTGAAGAAGTGAACAATCCAAGCACTCCCTCCACCACTGCCAGCATGAATGAGTCCTATCACACCGATCACATCACATAGTAGAGCTACTGTAAGGCCTGCTACCAAAACCTCCGGTGCACTTCTCAGCTCAGTGGAAGATGAGTGGAAACAAATGGATTGCACCAGCAGCAGGCCCGCTGTCAGTGTTAGTCATAACGCGCCAACAGCAGAGGCAGGTGCGGCAGCGTCAGTGATGATAGTAGCAGCAGCGGTGGTGGTGGAGGTGAAGTGTGAGTGGAGGGGCTAATTGTTCTGATCTGCCTCGTCCGCTTCTAATGAGCAGCTGCGATTCACTGACAGACACTCCCCCCTCCGCCTCCTTTCCATCACCCCCACCTCCTCCATCACCCCCCTCTCCAGTGTCGCCAAGGCAACAAACCTTTACACTGGAGCTGTTAGTCATCGGTCCACGCAGCCCACCCCCTCCGCCCTTCTCTCGTGATGTTGTTGTGACGTTACTGTGACGAGTCCACTTCAGTTCATTAATATATATATTTACACATCATATATCCGAGCTGGACCAAAAGAAGAAAAAGTAATTTTATATGATGATGTGTGAACACAATAAAAGGCTAATAATAGTAATAAGTGGTGGCGTAACACTTGTTATTTCCTCCTGACAGACTTGCTGTCACATGGGTTGAGCTTGTTTAGGAGGGCATCCAAAACACACACACACACGCTCTCTCTCTTTCTCTCTCTCTCTTTTTCTCTCTCTCACACACACATCTGCATGGCCACAGGGAGGAGGAAGGCGGGTCTGTAAGTAGACTCCAGGACTTCCTCGGGAGAGCAGAGCGGATCCTGCAGCGCAGTAAGTGTTTCAGCTCTTTATTCTCTCATATTCTTCCCCCCTCCTCATTTAGAAGCTGTCCTTTTGTTAACGCTACCATGACTTTTATCAGAGCAGGGGTGAAACGATCTCCTCACAGTGAAACATAGTGTAGAGTCACGCGTAACGCGCGCAGCGGCAGGTAACATGTGACAGCTCTCTGCGGGACCGAGCGCGTTTCCCTGTGATCCTCTGTGACATCCCTGCGGTTGTGGCGGTGTGTGTGTGTGTGTGTCCGGATCGGGAGGGGTGATTGACTCGGGTGAGGTGACAGGAATGACTTTCAGCGGCTTGCTGTGTGCAGAAGCCGCGGTAATGAGGCGTGCAGGAAGAAAGCCGTTTGATTTTGGGCCTTTTCTGCTCATGTCCTCGTATGAAGTCCGGCCAGCTCCGTGCGACACTTCCTGCATGTCAGCCCTTCGTCATGTTTGTGCTGCATGACTCTTCCGCTGATGGAGAAGACGATAAAAGCAGCAGATGTGGGTTCCGCGTCTTGTTTTGTTGTGAAAGAGCTCCGCTGCGCGTCTCACCGTTACGCATTAGAGAAGAGAGTTTATTTGGGAAGGATTTGCTGAGCGGTCTTTACCTGCAGGCCTGCTTTGTGCTGCTCTTCTTCTGAATTCAGTCATTTTGCTTTTATCTGCTATCAGTCAAACTTGATTTGGAGTTCACAGTGAAAGAAAGTATTCTTACAGTTTTGAGGTACTTGTACTTGACTCAAGTATCCAAACCATATGATCAATATATAAAATATGATGCATGCTTATATATCTATCTATCTATCTATACAAGAACAGGAATGGAAAGTATGAATGGAAAATGAAAGTGAACGGTTTGAGGTTGATAACAGTCCTCTTCAGCGTCAGTGGACAGACTGATGGCCTCTGGGAGGACAGATCTTCTGCTGGGCGTGTTGGTGCTCTGGTTATCAGTCTGTTGCTGGAAATCCCATGTTTCCTGGCTTCACAGCACGTTTTGGTCAGTTTTGATACGAAGGACATCTATGCAATTGCAGCTGACACAAGGGATCGCTGTACTTGGATTTGTCTCTGCATATCATCATGACAACAATTTCTTTTCTATGGCTTTGTGTATGAAGGTCCTAAAATCCAGATTTGGTTGCTGGATTCCCTTTGTGGGGTGGAACACACAACAACTGCGACTCCATGACTCCTCCACAGTTAAATGTGTTTTTGTTCCACACAAAAGCTTAAATGACTCAATATCAATTACTAAATTAAAGGGGG